>NC_064814.1:60269912-60379756 GCF_023721935.1 Panthera uncia
CCGGGAGGCCGAGCCGAGAGGCGAGCGGGGCCGCCGGAGCGGGCGCCGAGGGCCGGGCGGAGCGGGCCGGCCGGGCGGAGCGGGGTGTGCGGGCGGTTGTGGGGCCCGGGACCGGCGGGGCCGAGTAGATCGCGCTCGAAGCCCCGGTCGGGTCCGCGACAAGATGGCGGCTGTTGATTCCTCAATTAAAAAAAAAAGAAAGTTTTTTTTCTTCTCTTTCCAGAGCCTGAACGGGGAGGGGGAGGGGGCGGGGCACGCCGGTGCGTCACCCCCCCGCGGCGTCACCACGCACGGCCCCCGCCCCGCCCCCTCCACCTGCGCCGTCCGCGGCGGAAAGAGCCGAGCGCGCTCGGGCGGAAGGGGCCGAAGGCGCGGCCAGCGTGCGTGGGGCTGCGAGGCTGCCCGGGCGGCGGAGCTGCAGCGCCTGTGGGACTCCCCGCGCCCGGCGCGGCCGCCACTTTTGTTCTCTTTGCCACTGGGCGGCGAGGGCCCGGGCTGCGGCCTGGCCGCGAGCCGGGATCCCGGGTGTGGAGTCGGCGCCGGGCCGGGCCCGCCCGTCCCGCCGGTCGACTCTGCCCGGTCCCGGCTCCTGCCCGCGACTCTCCCCCGGTGACCAGGCCTGAATACTTCCCCTCGCCGGATGCCAGCGATGCGTCGGAGTCCCTGCAGGTTACAGACCGCCCGCGAGTGTGTGCAGATGGGGAAACTGAGGCAGGAAGTGGCAGGGTCGGGACTCGAACCCTCTCCCGCCAAGTGAAGTGAGGGGGACGCGAGACTCCCTGATGCGACGGGGCTCCCAGGTGCGACACCCTCATCTGCCCCGGAGGCAGTGAGCGCTGCCTCCCGGGCTGGGGCGCGCTCCGCCTGCTCTCAGGCCTGGAAGGCCTCTTGCATCAGGGCTTGGGGCCTCGGCGTCTGGGGAGCGCCCCCGCCCCGCCCACCACCTGGCACCCCGCAGGGGCTCGGGAAAGGTGTGCGGTCCCGGGGACACCGGGCCGGGGGGCCACTCCCTGCCGGACGGTTCCACAGAACGCTGAGGTGATCACATCGGAGCCTTATCTGCTCCTCAAAACTTGCCCGAGCTTTATCCCCAAGTTCTTATCTGAAAGGGATCACCAGCAGCCCGGGTTCCTAACCAGGAAACCTGTGAGTCAGCGCAGACTCCTCCCTCCCTCTCCACGCAGCCGTCCTTTACCTGCTCCTCCCCATCCCGCTGCCCCAGAATCGTCCTGCATCGCACCTAAGTGTCCCTTGCGCTCCACATTTCAACCCACGCAGCACCAGAGCTAACTTCGGGGGAAAGGGGGGAAAGAACTCTGTTTAAAGCAAATAGCTCCTACACACAGAGCCGAAAAGAAAGACTGTACCTATGTGGTCTGTAAAGCAGACCAAAGCATGCATAGTTGTTTGGAATACGGTATATATACATGTGTATATACCAAAAGGATTGTTCTCGAGTGTCAAGACTGAGTGATCTTTCTTCTTTTCTTTGCTTGTATTGGTCAAAATTTTGAGCTACCCTCACCTCTCCCCCGCACATCTGTCCGTTCCACTTTCCATCCCTTGCCCCCATCACCCACTCCCTCGTACCCACTCGTCCACTAGGAAGTTCCCATAACTCAGGCCTTTTCATACTCTTGCAAACGCCGTTCCCTGTGCTGAGAATATGTATGCTGGCAAACTCCAACTCATCCTCCAGGACCCTCTTCAAATGTCACCTTCCTTAGGAAGCCCTCCTAGCCCACTTGAGGGCTCCCATGGCATTTCTGGGCATACTGTCTTTTTTTTTTTCATCCATTCATGTTTTTATTTCCATCAAATATCCCTTGGGAGTCTCCTCAGGGCATTGCCACTGTGCTAATCATTTGGGTAAAGAATAAAGAAGTTCCTATATATTCAAGGACACCAAATAGCAAGCCCTGAAAATCATAAGCAAGTATTCAAGAAGTCAGTTTGCACAGTAAGGCAGGAAATGTATCAAGTCATAAGGTAACACAGGGCTGCAGCATCCTGTATCTGAATGTGCCATGAGCGTCCCTCTTCCCACAAGTCTGTGGGTCCCCTGAGGGCAAGGGCCATGTGTTAGTCATAGTACAGTGCCCTGCAAGAAGGAGGTTTGTAAAATTGGATGAACGAATGAACAAATGAATGAATGAGTGCTGTCAGGTTCCTCTGAGTCCTAGAGGCCTCCAGGCCACTAAAAAGGATGGGCTCCACCTGAGGCAGTCCGGGCCACTCCATGGAGGGCATAATGTGTCAGGTCACCACGAGGCTTCAGCCAGGGCCTGCCTTGGGTCAATCGGGACACCACCCAGCCCTCTGAATCCCTCGGTAAATGGTTTACATGATAGTGGGCACGTAAGCTTGTGCGGTCGCCCCACCAGTGGGCAGCCATGGCATGGGTCATGCCCTATTTTACAGAGAGGGAAATTGAGGGCACCCAGTCCTGACGACCCAGGGGTAACTGACCACGACATGTCAGGGCCAGGCCTGAAACATAAGTCTTCAAACTGCACACCCTCCTCTCTTTTTGCCTCACCCTGCTCAACCCTAAAACGTACCTGTTCTGCTGCCCATTTTTCTAGTTCACTTGTATAATTTTGATCAGTTCCTCTGGTATTTCCTGATACCTGTTTTTTTCTTTCCTTTCTATTTCTTCTCCCCTTGGTCTGACTCTGGTCCAAGAACACTGTGCTCAGACATCGATGGGGGAATAGCAAGGAAGGAAGTATGGTTCCTGCCTGCACACTCTTAGCTGGGATCAAGGTCAATGCAGATGAAAGGGACACAACGCTGTTAAGTGCCTTCTGTATGCCAGCCACTCGGCCCCACACTGCACTCAGGTCGGCACTTCCCACAATCCTGGAAGGGTCTATACCATGTCCTCGTTTTAGAGGCGAAGAAATAAGGCCCAGCGGAGGGCCGGTCACCCAGCCACAAAGGGGCTCAACTGGTTTGCAAACCGAAAGCTGCCTGCTCTTTCCACCAAACTCACCCTCTCCGGTTTGAGGCCAAACGACCATGGAATCCCTGTTTCCAGAGTGCTTAAGGGCTGAAAGAACAAGGTGGGGAGGGGCCAAAACTAGAATGAGGGAAGATTTCTGGAGAAGAGTTCCTTTGAATCCATCAACTGATGAGTGGGTCAACATAACGTGTTAGTCCACACAGTGGCATATTATTCAGTCATGAAAGGAATGAGGCACAGATACATACCACGGCATGGATGTCCCTGGAAAATATTACGCTCGGTGAAAGAAGACAGTCACCAAAGACCACGTATTGTCTGATTCCGTTTGTGTAAAACGTCCAGAACAAGGCAAATGCAGAGACGGAAAGTGCATCGGCGGCTGCTGGGAAGAGGAGGAGGTGGTGAATGGCAGCCAGAGGTCATGGGGTTTCTGTTTGGTGTGATGAAAATGTTTTAAACTTGATGGTGATGATGGTCGCCCCCACTCTGAACATACTAAGAACCATGGAAACCTGCGCTCAGAATGGGCGAACTGTATGGCCTGGGAATTGTATGTCAGTCCGGCTGGATTTTAACATGTTGATTTGGAAGGAAGGAAGACGGACCAGGAACGATGGAGGGAGGGAGGCACCCCCAGCAGAAGGAAAGAAGGCAGGGGTCCAGTTGGGAGAACACAAAGGGATCTGCTTTGTGGTGCCAAGAGGAAGGGTCAGGGATGGGGGGCGGGGAGGGCAGTGATGTGACTGGGATTTCCTACCTGGGGGCTGAGGGCTGAACCGGCAGGCAGAAAACAGGGACCAACATCCACAGATGGAACGGAAAAGAGGAAATTGAGGAGGGAGAGACCTCCCCACTGGCTCAAGCTGCCTCCTGCCTCAGACCCCGGTGGACACCTCACATTCGGTGGGCACAACCTTCTCCCCACACCAGCTGGTCCTCACGGGCTCCCAATCCTGGGAACAGCCCTGCCTGTTTTCTGTGGGATTTCACACAGCTTCCTGGCTCTCCTGTTCTGAACCTTTGATCTCCGCTCCCCTATCCCCCTCCCCACTACAGGGACTCCCTATCTCTTCCATTCCCAGCCAAGCTGCTTGACCCAGTTGTCTACACTGACCTGACTTGCTGCTGCTTCCATTCACTGCTTTTATTTTTATTCATAAAAAAATTTCAAACAAGTTATAGAAAATAATAAATAAATGCTTATATCTACATGATTGAGGTCGGCAATGCTAACATTTTGCCACGTTGGCTTCAGATCTTTATTTATTCATTTTAAAAATAACATGTGAGGGGCGCCTGGGTGGCTCAGTCGGTTAAGCGTCCGACTTCAGCTCAGGTCACGATCTCGCGGTCCGTGAGTTCGAGCCCCGCGTCGGGCTCTGGGCTGATGGCTCAGAGCCTGGAGCCTGCTTCCGATTCTGTGTCTCCCTCTCTCTCTGCCCCTCCCCGTTCATGCTCTGTCTCTCTCTGTCCCCAAAATAAAAATAAACGTTAAAAAATTTTTTTTAAATAAAAAAAAATAAAAATAACATGTCAGACAGAGAGCTAAAGCCACCCTCCCCTGGCCCTCTCCCAAAGCTACCCCTCTCCTGGGGTTACCATGCAAGATGTGTATTTTTATTAGGTGTGAACTATCTGAAATTGCCATACTTGACCGTTTTCACTCCTCCCGTGACTAATTTGTATGGTTCATTTAATAGGACCTGTGCACACAACCATCAGTAAAATTTGTTTTGAATATTGAGATATTTTACATAAATGGCATATTGTAGGGAAATCTCATTTGGATTTTTGGAAATCTCATCTTTGCACTCAACATTTGGTTTTTTAACAATTGTGGTAAAATATATATAACATAAAACTGACCATTTTTTAAATTCATTTATTTTGAGAGACTGGGGGAGGGGCAGAGAGAGGGGGAAATAGAGGATCCAAAGTGGGCTCTGTGCTGACAGCAGAGAGCCTGATGCGGGGCTCGAACTCATGAACTGTGAGATCCTGACCTGAGCTGAAATTGGACACTCAACGTACTGAGCCACCCAGGCTCCCCTAAGATTGTCCATCTTAACCATTTTTAAGCATACAGTTAGTTCTTAAGCATCAGGAACATTCATGTGGTACAACCATCATCACCATCTAGCTCCAGAACTTTCTCTCCCCCCCCCCCCCCCCGCCAAACTGAAACTACTCATTACACAGTCACTCCCCATTCCCTGGATGGAGAGAGGAAGAGAGAGATTCCCAAGCAGGCTCCGATGTGGGGCTCGATCCCACGACCATGGGATCGCAACCTGAGCCAAAATTAAGAGTCGGATGCCGACTGAGCCACCCAGGCGCCCCCAGAGTTTCCTTCCCTTTTAAGGCTGAATAATATTCCATTGTACGCCCACACCACCGTTCGCCCATCGGTGGACACTGGGGTTGCTTCACCTTTTGCCTGTTGTGAATCATGCCGCTGTGAGTGTGGGTGTGCAAATATGTCGTAGAGGCCCTGCTCTATCTCAGTCCGTTCGGGCTGGTCTAACAAAATACCACAGACTAGGTGACTTATGAGCAACAGAAACTTATTTCTCACAGTTCTGGAGGCTGAAGTCCAAGAGCGAGGTGCCAGCAAACTTAATGTCTTGTGAGGATGCCCTCCTTGGCTCCTGGATGATGTCTTCTCAGCGTGCACCTGGTGGAAGGGGTCAGGGAGCTCTCTGGGTCTTTTTTTTTTTTTTTAGTATTTTTTAAAAGTGTATTTATTTATTTTGAGAGAGAGAGTGCAGGCAGGGAAGGGGCAGAGAGAGAGGGAGAGAGAATCCCAAGCAGGCTCCACGCTGTCAGCACAGAGCCCGACATTGGGCTCTGTCTCCCAGACCGTGAGATCGCGACCTGAGCCAAAATCGAGAGTCTGATGCTTAAGCGACTGAGCCAACCAGGCGCCCCAACTCTCTGGGTCTTTCGTGAGGGCACTGATCCCACTCATGAGGGCTCCACCCTCGCTGTCTAATCACTTCTTACGCCCCCACCTCCTAATACCATCACCCTGGGGGTCGGGTTTCCCTGATAGGAAATTCCCCGTAGGAATTTTGAGGGGACCCAAACATTCACTCCATAGCAACGGGTGTACAAATATCTCTCTGAGATTCTGCTGTCAACTCTTTTGCATATACACCCAGAGGTGGAATTGCTGGACCATATGATAATTCTGTTTTTAATTTTTTAAAGAACCGTTAGACTGTTTTTTCCGTAGTGGCTGCACCATTTTGCATTCCCAGCAACAGTGCACAGGGGTTCCAGTTTTCTCACAGCCTTGTCAACACCTGCCATTTTCCGTTGGTTTTTATTTTTGTTTTGTCGATAGTAGCCATCCTAACGGACGTGAGGTGGGACCTTCTGGTTCATTCCTTTTAACTTCTACATTGCGTTCTATTCCAGGAAGAAACCACATCATGTTTATCTGTTCTCCTCCTCAAGGACAGTTAGATCGCTTCTACTCTTTCCTATCACAGACAGGGCTGCAATTCATATTCTTGTACATCATCCCAACCTGAAACCGCACCTAAGGGTGTCTCCAGGGAGAACACCAAGAAGCAGATTTCCTGGGTTTAAGGGTTGTTTCAGGCAGAACTCTGGTAGAAGTAGATGGCACCTGTAGAAGAGACTATCTCGGGGAGGGTTTCATAGAGGAAAGACAGGTCACAAGGAAATCATAAGGGACGGGGCAGCAACTCGGGGGCTGACAGCAGATCGGCTGTTACCACCCTGAGGACAAAGGAATGTGGAAAGGAAGGCTTGCTAGAATCAGGAAAGAAAGAGATTGCGTGGAGATGGCCATCTTCAGAGGATGCGGCGGGCTGGAGCTGTCCCTGACCACTCTCTCCTTCTTTCTCTCTCTCTCTCTCTCTCTCTCTCTCTTTTTGAAGATTTTATTTTTAAGTGATCTCTATACCCACCGTGGGGTCGAACTCACAACCCCAAGATCAAGAGGTGCACGCTCCTCTGACTGATCCAGCCGGCCGCCCCTCTCTCCTTCTTTCTGACCTCCTGCCAGGCTGCCCGCTGGTGAACCCAAGCCCAAGGGCATCGCAGCCTGTTAAGCTCAGCCCCCGGGGAGGCATAGGGCTGGGTAGAGAATGCTGAAGCGTGGCAGCTGGAGGGGCATGTGACAGGTGTATGGTGCATAAGGAATACCTGTCTTCAACTCTGGTGGGAATTTGCAATTTGCTTTCCAAAAATGATTTCATCAATTTACATGCCCTGTGCGTGGTGCTGTGATCTGTACTCCCACAGCTTTGTCCACGTTGACTATTTACCAGACTTAAGCATTTCGCCCCTGGTCTTCAGGGATGAAATGGGGTCTCATTATAATTTTCATATGCAGTTCCTTAATTGCCGATGAGGGTGAGCATTTTTATACACTTATTAGTTGTCTGGAGTTTAATATGCTGTGAACTGCCTTATATGTGCTTTGCTTGTTTACTATTTGGTTGCTCATCTTTCCCTTATTCGTTAATAGGAGTTTCTTTGTTTTTAAATTTTGAATGCTAATCCTCCAAAAAAACAAAGTAAATTGAAGATGTTTTCTCTTGTCTGTGGCTTATCTTTGCACGTTTAGTGTCTTTTACAGTCCCCTATGTTTTTCTCCTAATAGTTTTATAGCTTTGCCTTTTCACATCTAGGTTTGTATATGGTTTGAGGTAAGGATCAACTTCTTTTTCCTTGCACAACAACAGTTTTATTTATTGAACGCTCCACCCTTTCTCTTTGATTTGTAATGTCAACTTTTGTCTTATTCGAATTCCCTCTTTATTCTATTCAGTTGGTCTAGCTGGATTCCCCTGAACCGCTCTGACAATGTTTCAAATGTTTCAAATTTAGAGTAACTACTGATATCTGTTAAGGAGAGTGTCCCTATCCCTTCTACCTTTTCAAAGTTGTCTTGACTCTTTCTGGCCAATTATTCTTCACTATAAATTTTAGGGTCAGTTTTTCCACAACCAGAAAGAAAGAAAGAAAGAAAGAAAGAAAGAAAGAAATCAGAATTTTTATTGGAATGTCATCGAATATGTACATTAATTTGAACAGAATCACCATTTTAAAAATAGTAGTGAGTCTTGGGGGCGCCTGGGTGGCTTAGTCAGTTGAGTGTCCAACTCTTGATTTTGGCTCGGGTCATGATTCCAGGATCACGGTATTGGGCCCATGTTGCGCTCCACGCTGAGCATGGAAACTGCTTAAGATTCTCTCTCTCTCCTTCTGCCCTTTCTGTGTTAGAGCACATGCACGTTCTCTCTCTCAAATAAGTTAAAAAAAAAAAGTGAGCAAGCAAAATGAAGGACAGAGGAACATGTCACACAACACTATGGGATGTAATTTGCAAAATCCAAATTCTGGTAAGATTTGTAGGGAACACAACTTGGTTTTCCTTAACAAATAAATTTCGAAGAGAAAAAGGATAAAGTAGATGAAAAGAGATCCTACAGATTAAGAAACTTATGCAGTATAACAAGCAATTGCATGTTGTATGGGCCCTGATTCCAACAAATCAAAATGATGAAACAACTGGAAATTAAAATACTGACTGGTATGGAATGATATTAAGAAATTGATGCTGGGGCACCTGGCTTGCTTAGTCAGAGAAGCATGTGACTCTTGCTCTTGAGGGGTCATGAGTTTGAGCCCCATGTTGGGTGTAGAGATTACTTACTTGTAAATAAATAAATTTTATTTTATTTTTAAAGTTTATTTACTTATTTTGAGAGAGAGAGGGAGAGACAGAATCTCAAGCAGACTCTGTCCTGTCAGCATAGAGCCCAGCGTGAGGCTTGAGCTCACAAACCGTGAGATGATGATCTGAGCTGAAACCAAGAGTTGATGCTTAATAGACTGACCCACTCAGGTGTCCCCAAATAAGCAAATTAAAAAAAAAAAGAAGTTAATGGTAATTGTTAATGTGTGGCAATGATATTGTGATTATATATTTTCAAAACAGTCCTTATATTTACAGGCATAGGCTGAAAAGTTTGTAGATGGGATAATATGATATCTGGGAGGATATTGACAGTTACAGATGCTGAGTGATGGGCACAAAAAGATTCATCATATGATTCTGTATATTTTTGTGTATTCTGAAATTTCCATAATAAAAAGTTTCTAAAATTTTTTTAATGTTTATTCATTTTTGAGAGGCATAGAGAGAGAAAGCACTCAAGCAGGAAAGGAGCAGAGAGAGGGGCAGACACAGAATCTGAAGCAGGCTCCAGGCTCGGAGCTGTCAGCGCAGGACCCTATGTGGGGCTTGAACTCACGGACCTTGTGATCATGACCTGAGCTAAAGATGGAAACTTAACCGACTGAGCCACCCAGGCACCCTGCACCACACCCCCCCCCCCCCCCCCAAGTTTCTAAAATATTGAAATATCGAATCTTTCCATCCGCAAACATGATATAGCAGTTCATCTATTTAAATTTTCTTCTGTCTTGGATCAGAGTTTTATAATTTTTTCTATAAGGTCCTGCAAATCCTTGGCTGATACAACAAAATTGGCAAACTCTCTCATTTGTTCTAACAGCGCTGATAATTTTTCTCTAGAATCTCTTGGATTTTCTATGTAAGTCATTAGCTGACAGATTAAAAAAGAAAAGAAAACAATGGGATTTTGTTTCTTTTATCCAGTACTCTTAACTTCCATTTCTTTGTCTTATTATATACATGGCTGGCTAGAACCTCCAGAATAATGCTGAATACAAATGATAGATACATGTACGTCTTGTCAGTGACTTGAGTAAGAATCATGTTTTCAGGGGGCACCCAGGTTCCCAGAACGGTGTTTTCTGTAGACATGTTCATTGCATAAATATTTGGTGAGCCAGGCAGATTGTGTTTGGGATGCAAAAGCAAAGAAAACAAAGGTCCCTGCCCTCACAGACCTCACATTCCAGTAGGCAGAGAGAAGACGAACGTTATTAATGAGTACATTCTACAGGGCATGTGAGAAGGTGCCCAGTACTATGCAGAATAGAAGTGGAGTACGTTAAAGAATATCCGTGGGTGCCTGGGTGGCTCAGTGGATCGAGCGACCGACTTCAGCTCAGGTCGTGATCTCATGGTTTGTCGGTTCGAGCCTCACTTCGGGTTCTGTGCGGAGCCTGGAGCCTGGTTTGGATTCTGTGTCTCCTCCGCTCTCTGACCCTCCCTTGCTCGTGCGCTCTCTCTCTCTCTCTCTCTCTCAATAATAAATAAACGTTAAAATTTTTTCAATAAATAAACAAACAAACAAACAAACGTTAAAAAAATAAAAAATAAATAAAAAGAATATCCAGAGTGTCAATATGGGAGGTGTGGGCAGGGCTTGGGGGGTGGGGGAGAGGAGAGGGTACTTTTTTTTTTTTTTGGAAACAAAAATACTCTTTTTTATTAACCCTTCTAAGTTATTAGGATACATGTGGAAAGATGTTATGCTCTTTCATAAAATTCCCATTATTTCTCTTGCACTGGAAGTGTCTGCCCCACCACTGTCTGTGAATTTCCATAGTCCTTTCTGTATTCTCTCTCTCTCTCTCTCTCTCTCTTTTTAAATTTAAATCCAAGTTAGTTAACATATAGTGTAATAATAGTTTCAGGAATAGAATTCAGTGATTCATCACTTGCATATGACACCCAGGGCTCATCCCAACAAGTGTCCTCCTTAATGCCCATCACCCATCTAGCCCATCACCCACCCAACACCCCACCAGCAACCCTCAGTTTGCTCTCTGTATTTAAGAGTCTCTCATGGTTTGTCTTCCTCTCTGTTTTTATATCACTGCACTGCTAGGTATCCAAAGGATGCAGGAGTGCTGATTCGAAGGGGCACGTGCGCCCTAATGTTTATAGCAGCACTATCAACAATAGCCAAAGTGTGGAAAGAGCCCAAACGTCCATCGATGGATGAATGGATAAAGAAGATGTGGTATTTATATGCACATATATACACAATGGAATATTACACAGCAATCAAAAAGAATGACATATTGCCATTTGCAACATGTATTATATATTATATTATATTATATTATATTATATACAGTATATTATGCTAAGTGAAATAAGTCAGTCAGAGAAACAAATATCACATGATTTCACTCATATGTGGAATTTAAGATACAAAACAGATGAACATAAGGGAAGGGAAGGAGAAATAATAAAAAAAAAAAAGAGAGAGAGGGAGACAAACCATAAGAGACTTTTAAATACAGAGAGCAATTTTAAATAAGATGATGAAGTCTGGCCTTGCTGAGAAAACGATACTGGAGCAGAGACCTGCAGAAGGAAAAGAAGTGAGTGTGAGAACTTGCAGGGCTTGGGACACCGTCCGCTTGCAGCCCGGTGGCATGGATGCCCTCGGCCCTTCGCAGAGGAGAAAGGGGGAGGTGAGGCTGGAGTGGCTGGGACAGGCTGAGGTGGAAGGAAGTGAGATGACGGAGGAAACGGACAGGTGGGAGCCCACTGTGGAGGTGCTGACTGCGTTCCGGGACCCCCTCCTTTTTGTTTAAGCTCATCCTCTCTGCATAGCTTCCTGACGTCAACAACTTAGGTCCTCTGGGGACCTTCAGCCATGAATACTGTCTGTCCTCATTGCCCCTCACCCCTGCAGGCTCTTCCTTCCCCCTCTTACCCACCTTAAGTTACGTGGTCACTGCGTGGACACCACGCTGCACACAGGCTCCCTTTTTCTCGTTGGCAGCGTTGTCACCCTTGCTGGGCAAGGCCACCACGGGGTTCACTCAACCCCCTGCCCGCTCTTCTTCCGCACGCGGGAATTGCAGAGGCTGGGAAGAAAGAAGGTGACCACACGGACTGCTGTCCCCTTGGTGACCACAGACCTCGAATGGGTGCTCACTGCTGCTGGGCAATCATGCAGTTCCACAGTGGCTGTCACGGTCCCCAAGACCCCGGTACAGCCTAGCCCGGTCCCCACCCTCCCTCCCAGCTGAAGGCATCGTCCCGCTCTGCTGAGCAATCGAACCCACCAAACCCACCATAAGAGAACCTCCACATGTCCCAGTCCCCAAAGCACACCCTCCCAAGGATTTGCCTTCCTGCTGGGACAGCCCCCCCACCCCCAGCAGACCCCAAGCACTCACCTCCCAGAAATCTCTCCAGGCGATCACCTTCCCCCTCTCCGGTGAATCATTCCCTTCAGCACACAAATGTGTTCTTACTTCTCCCCTCTTAAAAGAAAAAAAAAAGGCGCCTCATGGCTCAGTCAGTCAAGCCTCCAGCCGACTCTTGATTTTGGCTCAGGTCATGATGTCACAGTTCATGAGACCAAGAACCACGTCAGGCTCTGCGCTGACAGCACAGAGCCTGCTTGGGATTCTCTCTCCCTTTCTCTCCATCCCTCCCCTGCTTGTATTCTCCCCCTCATTAAATAAATAAATAAATAAATAAAAAGAAGCAACAACAAAAACCCCACCTCTCTCCTGATCCCAAATCCTGTCTGTTACCTCCTCCCGTCCCAGCTCCATTTCGCGGCAAAACACCTTTTAAGAGTAGTCTGTACATGTGGTCTCCTATTTCTTTCCTCCAACTTAAAAAGAATTCCATTTACCCATCGCCCTTCCCATTTGATTGTCATATTTTTACTTCAACATGCATTAATAGTCCTTCTCTAACATTGTTATTATTACCTTAAATAGTCAATACTGTTTAAGTAAGTTCTAAGAAGAAAACAAAATCTTATTTGCTGTTTCCAGTGCTCTTTATTTCTTCCTGTGGACCCAAGTTCCCATCAAGGATCATTTTTCTCCAGCCCAAAGGATGTCCTTGAGCATCTCAGCATGGCAGGATGGCTGGCAACAAATTCTCCCGGCTTTTGTTTGCCTGAAAATGAAATATATTCCACCCTGATTTTGAAGGATATTTTTATGGATATAAAATCGGGGCTGATGGGTTTTTTTCTTTCAACACCTTAAAGATGTCTTCGCACAGCCTTGCATAGCACGCTGGCCGTCATTATTGCTAATAAACCATTCGGCCTGCATTTGGGGTGCTGTTTTCAAATACGTTACATGTCTTTGTGCTCTGGACACGTTCAAGATGTTTTTTTTCTTGATCTCTGGTGTTCACAGCACGACCGTGATGAGCTAGATGGGTTTTTTCTTCCGCTTACACCTGCTTGGGGTAAATGTAAGTTTATCCCTGTAAGTTGGTGTTTTTCATCAAACCTGGGAAATTTTCAGCAGTAATTTTCTTAAATTTTTTCTGCCTCAATATGACCTTCTTCTCTTTCCAGGATTCCAATTATAGGGATGTCCAATTGCCTGATATTGTCCCTGAAGCTTTGTTCATTTTTCTTTCATACTTTTCTCTCTTCTTCAGAGTGAATAATTTCTATTGACGTGTCTTCACGTTTACGGACTCTCCTGCCATCTCCAACCTGTTGTTAAGGCCATCCGGTGATTTCTTTTTTCTTTCTTCTCTTTTTTATTTGGCCTCGGTTCCTAGACTTCCATTTAGTTTCCTTTCACATTTTTTAATATCTCTGCTGAAATTTTCTATTTCGTTTTCTTTATTGAGCATATTTCCCTTTAAAATATATTTGTAATAGCCGCTTTAAAATATTTATCTGCTAAGCCCAACATTTGGGCCATCTTTTGTTCAGTTTTTATTGACTGTTTTCTTTCTTTCTTTCCTCTTTTTCTTTCTTTCTTTCTTTTTCTTTTTTTTTTCTTCACTCTGGATCATGGTTTCCTGTTTGTTTGTTTGTTTGTTTGTTTACTGACTTTTTAAAATTTTTTACATGTTTATTCATTTTTTAAATTCATTTTGAATTCATTCATTTTTTGAGAGAGAGACAGAGACAGAGCACAAGCAGGGAAAGGGCAGAGAGACAGCAGGACACAGAATCTGAAGCAGGGTCCAGGCTCTGAGCTGTCAGCACAGAGCCCAATGCGTGGCTTGAATCTCACATCAATGATATGACCTGCTGAAGTCAGACGCCCAACTGACTGAGCCACTCAGGTGCCCCATTGTTTGTTTAGTGATTAAAAAAAAATTTTTTTTTTAATGTTCACTCATTTTTGAGAGACAGAGTGTGAGCAGAGGTGGGCCAGAGAGAGAGGGAGACACAGAATCCAAAGCAGGCTCCAGGCTTTGAGCTGTCAGCACAGAGCCCAACGTGGGGCTTGAACTCATGAGCCACATGTGAGTTGTGACCTGAGCCAAAGTCGGACGCTTAATCAACTGAGCCACCCAGGCGCCTCTGCTTAGTGATTTTTTGACCGAATGACAGATATTGTGGTCAACACAATAGAGAGGTAGATTCTGTTATCTTCCCCTGAAAAGTATTGATTTTTATTCTAGCAAACAGTTCTAGCCCTGACTGATGAGCTTGAACTTCTATAGGCTTGTTTTCTTACTTGTTAGTGTAGACCTGTAGGAACCCAGGGTTTTCTCCAGCCCCTCTGACGTGACAGGATTCAACCTTTAAACCCTGCTCCAGGTATGGATCTTTTCATGGTTTAGCGTTAGACCTCGTTAGAATGAATCTAGAACACACCTTATTCTGGAGCAGGGTTTGGAACACTGCAATCCCTGGGCCACACCATCCCATCACGTGTTTTGTTTTATTAGAACACAACCCCATCTGTTCACTGTGTATGTCTGTGGCTGCTCTCACACTGTAACAGCAGAGTTGAAGAGTTGCAGCAGAGATCAGAGAGACCACAAAACTTAAAATGTGTAATACCCGACCGACCTTTTTCAGAAAAAGTGTGCTGGCCCCTGCTCCAGCGCATGGTCCTTACTCCTAAGGCCGGGGTCTCAGCTAGCCACCAGGAGTCCTCAAGAGATGTCACTGCCGTCGCTGTACTCCAGCAGGGCCAGGACTCCGATACAGCTCACGCTCCTCTTCCTTCGGCTCCACTTGGCCCTCATGTTTAGAGCAGCTGCCCTCTGGTAAGCCTGGGCACCCTGCACATGTACAGCCTGACTCCCATGGGCTGACTCACGGGGGGCCTTCCCCCAAACACTTACAGGCCCCCCTCACTTCAGAGCTTCCTCCTCTCCAATGCCTCACCCCAGGGATCTCCGCTACTTGAGGTGTGCTGAACCCAAATTTCTGCCTCCTTGTCTTAGTCCGGCCGCTCTGCCCTTTCAGCGTCCAACTCTGTGACTGGCTGGCTCGAGACACGGTCCTGAGGCAGAGAGCTGGGCAGCTGGGCAGCAGCAGGGCTCGTTCATGGATTCCCCTTCGCTTGGGCATCACAGCCTTGCTGCATCCGATGCCCAATGCCTGACAACAGTTGCCTCGTATATTTCTCTAGTTTTATCATCAGTTATGTTTGCAGGGCTGGTCCAGCAAACACTGCTTTCTTCATGGTGGGAAGCGGAAGCTCTCCATGTGTTCTTAAACACCATTCCACTGGAAACTACACTTGTCCAGGACATCAGTGACGTCAAAGTGGCTGAATGCAAGCAGTCCTCAGCTCTCACCTTTCCTGACCTATCAGTAGCATCAGACACAGCCAATGACTCCCTCTTTTGTGATCAACTTTCTTTACTTAGCCCCCAGGGCAATGCATCGTCCCAGTTTTCTGCCCAGCTCTCCTCGCTCTCCCTTGTTGGTTCCTCCTCTTCTGAGTTCTTGATGCTGGAATCACACAGAGCTCAGCACTTTTCCTTTGCCTCCTCTGTCTTCACTCATTCTGTTGGTGGTTTTATTTTGTCTCATGGCCTTCAATACCACCCAGTTGCCCATGACTTCCCAACTGACACCTCTAACCCAGACCTCTCTCCTGAGCTCCAGATGCAGGTCCAACATGTATCTCAAAATGAACGTATTTTCAAAATTCCAAAACTGACCTCCTGATACTCCTTCCATAATACCTATTCCACCAGTGACTTCTCCTTGGTTGACCGCAACTCGGTTTTTCCAGTTACATCAAAAAACTCGTAGTCGTTCCTGATTCTTCTATTTCTCTTGCCCCACACCCAACTCATTAAAAACCAAAAACCAAAACCAACCAACCAACAAAAACCCTCTAGGCTCTACCTCAGAAATATATCAAGAATCCAACCCCTTTCGTCACTTCACTGCTACCTCACCACCATCTCTCCACCTCACCCCACTACAGACTATAATCAACTCAATATTCACAACGATATTTTAAAAATCTAAATCAAACCATGATGGGGCACCTGGGGGCTCAGTAGGATAAGAGTCCAACTTTGGCTCAGGTCATGATCTCACGGTTCACGACTTCAAGCCCCGTGTTGGGGTCTGTGCTGACAGCTCAGAGCCTGAAGCCTGCTTCGGATTCTGTGTCTTCCTCTCTCTCTGCCCCTCCCCCATTCACTCTCTCTCTCTCTCTCTCTCTCTCTCGCTGTCTCTCTCTCAAAAATAAACATAAAAACATTAAATCAAACCATGACACTCCACTGCTAAAAACTGTCCATGGCCTACCCCCTCCCACTTTCACTCATTCACTCATTCATTTAAATCATTCATTCACATATTTAAATAATATTTATTGTGGGGGTGCCTGGGTGTCTCAATCAGCTAAGTGTCTGACTCTTTTTAAAACATTTTTTTGAGTTTATTTATTTTGAGAGAGACAGAGACAGCATGAGTGGGAGAGGGGCAGAGAGGGAGGGAGACAGAGAATCCCAAGCAGACTCTGCACTACCAGCATGGAGGCCAATGTGGGGCTCGAACCCATAAAACCATGAGATCATGACTGAGCTGAAACCAAGAGTCGGACACTTAACCAACTGAGCCACCAACTGTCCAACTCTTGATCTCAGGTCTCAGCCATGTTAGGCTCCATGTTGGGTGTGAAGTCTACTTAAAACACACACACAGTGAGCTTTGTATGGGCCAAGCACTGTTCTAGGAACTTGTAATACATCAGTGAACAAATCAGTAAAAAGTCTCTACTCTTATAGGGAGAGTCTAGCATTGGGAGACTGATAAATAATGAACATAACAAATAAATTCTACAGTGAATTAGAAGAGGATGAAAATAGCTACTGAGGAAAGAAATAGATCAGCGTAAAACAAGATTGGGAATGTGGAGGCCGGGGTAAAAGAAATTTTCAATATTCATTTATTTTATTCAAGCATTTATTAATTAAAATTATTAATTTTATTCAATTAAAATTAAAATGATTAATATTATTCCTTTATTTATTTATTTATTTATTTTAAAATAGGGTCTGGGCCCAATATGGGGCTTGAACTCACAACCCCAAGATCAAGAATGTCACGCTCCATGACTGAGCCAGCCAGGTGTCCCAGACAGGGTAAATTTTAAATGAGATTGTCAAGGTAGACTTGACGGAGAAAGTGATATTTGAGGAGAGCTGAAGAAGAGGTCAGCTGTCAGGGGTCCTGGAGGGATGGACCCCCAGACAGTGGGAATACACAGAACAAAGGTCAAAGGCAGCGGCAGGTAAGACGCGTTCTAGAAAGAGCAAGTGTCTGGGAAGGAGCGAGAGGATGATGGAGAGGAGGTAGTGGACATAATGGTGGACTCGAAAGGCTGTGCAGGGTAGTCTAAGGACTCTGGCTTTTACTCTGAGTGAGATGGGAACCACCAGAAGATTCCAAAGCAAGGAATGAGGTGATTGGAATTGTTTCAAAAGGATCTTTTAGGTGCAAACTGTATATCAGGTAAGTGACTTGTAACTGGAGTATATGACAATTATGACAGATCCATATTTTTAAAATTTTTTTTTTACATTTATTTATTTATTTTTGAGAGACAGAGCACAAGCGGGGGATGGGCAGAGAGAGAAGGAGACACAGAATCCGAAGCAGGCTCCAGGCTCCAAGCTGTCAGCACACAGCCTGATGCGGGGCTCGAACCCATGAACCGCGAGATCATGACCTGAGCTGAAATCGGATGCTCAACCGACTGAGCCACCCAGCCGCCCCCGGACAGCTCCATATTAAAGGATAAATATGGGCAAAGGGTCTGAACAGTGCTTCACAGAGCACATGCAAATGGCCAATCAACACGTGAAAAGTGCTCAGCATCACTAGTCATCAGGGACATACAAATCCAACCGCGATGAGATACCCCTCCGTACCCACCAGAACAGCTATGATCAAAAAGACAGAAGAAACAAGTGTTGGTAAGGGTGTGGGGAGTGGGAAAACTTGAACGCCCAGACATTGCTGGTGGAGATGCGAAATCATGCAACCACCTTAGAGCAGCTTGGCAGTTTGTGAAAATGTTAAACGTACGGTTACCATTTGAGCCCCCAATGTCACTCCTAGATATGTCCCCAAGAGAAACGAAAACGTAGGTCTACACAAACACTTGGACATGAATGCTCACAGAAACATTATTCATAATAGCCCCAAAGTGGAAACAACCCAAATCTCCACCAACTGATGCACGTATAAATAAAACATGGTGTGCCCAGTAATATGATTCAGCAGTAAAAGGAATGAAGCACTGATACGGGCTACAACGTGGAAACGACGTGCTAAGTGAAAGAAGCCAGTCACATGGGACCACATATTCCATGATTCTATTTACACGAAATGTCCAGGCAAATCTATAGAGACAGAAAGTAGATTAGCTCCTAGGGTTGTGGGGGGTGGGGGAATTGGTGGTCACTGAGCGCAGGTATCTTTTTGAGTAATTAAAATGTTCTAAAATTGATTGTGGCAGGGGCGCCTGGGTGGCTCAGTCATTTGAGCGTCTGACTCTTGGTTTCGGCTCAGGTCATGATCTCACGGTTCGTGGGTTTGAGCTCTGCATCGAGCTCTGTGCTGGCAGCCCAGAGCCTGCTTGGGATTCTCTCTCTCCCTCTCTCGCTGCCCCTCCATCCCTCCCTTCCTCTCTCTCTCTCTAAGTGAAAAAATCAACTTTTAAAAAAAGTTTAAAATTGATTATGGCAACAGAAGCCCAGTTCTGTGAATACCCTAGAGGCCACTGAATTGTATACTTTAAATGTTGCAACTTGTATTGTAAGTGAGTTATATCTCAACAAAGCTGTTTTTTATTTTTCAAAAATTTTTAATGTTTATTTATTTTTGAGAGAGAGGGAGAGCTCAGAGTGAGTATGCATGAGTAGGGGAGGGTCAGAGAGAGAGAATCTTAAGCAGGTTCCATGGATATGTGGAGCCCAATGTGGGGCTCAATCTCATGACGATGAGATCATGACCTGAGCTCATATCAAGAGTGAGGTGCTTAACTGACTGAGCCACCCAGGCACCCCAACAAAGCTGTTTTTTTAAAAAGGATGTCTTTGATAAAAGAAAAAAAAACAAAGGAAAGAAGAGAGAGAAAGACAAACCAAGAAATAGACTGAACCATAGAGAAGAAACTGATGGTTACCAGAGGGGACATGAGTGAGATAGGTGATGGGGATTAAGAGTACACTCATCATGGGGCTCCTGACTGGCTCAGTCGGAAGAGCGTGTGACTCTTGATCTTGGGGTTGTGAGTTCGAGCCCCACGTTGGGTGTAGAGATTACTTTAAAAAAATCTTAAAAAAAAAAGAGTACACTTATGTTGAACACAGAACAATGTATAGAACTGCTGAATCACTATAGTGTACCCCTGAAACTAACATAACACCGTATGTCAACTCTCCTAGAATTAAAATTAAAAACTTAATACAATAATAAAAATAAAAATAAAACAGGATGTCTTTGCTGCAATGAGAATAGATATGGGGTGGGGTCCAAAGTTGGAGACAAGAATTCCAGGACTAACATGTTGGGTTAGGTGGTAGAGACTTGGACTAGTCCTGACGGCGAAAAGTGATCAGATTCCAGATGTATTTAGAAGGTGGGACCGACCAGATTTCCTGACGAAGTGGAGATGGGGCGAGGGGAAAAGAGGGGCGTCAGGCGTGACTCCAAGTTTCGGTCTGAGCGTCTGGACGACCTGAGTTGCTCTGACCAGGCTCTGGTGGATACACATCTTCGGGTTAAGGAGGCCACCTGTGTCACCTTTGTGTACCGAGTTATCAAAAAGAATGTTGAATTTCATCAGTTTTTCTGAATTTGAGGTGAACCTATATACGTTTTCCTTTAATCTGTGAATGCTGTGAAATACACTAGTGGATTTTCTCATGTTAAACCTTCATTCTGCTCTGGAGACAAACCTTACACGATCATAATGTGATTTAATTTATTTGTTTTCCCAACTGTTACCATTTTTAATACATTGCTAGACTTCATCTGCTAGCATTTATCTAGGACTTTTGCATTGAGTTTTAAAAATCAGATTGGCTTGTCATTTTCTCTATTCAAGTTGTCCTTGTCTCACAGAATTAGGTGAGTTGCTTTCCTTCTTTCTTCTTTTGTTTTCTTTTCTGGAATAATCTGTATGAGATACAATATAATCATTCCTTGAATGGTCAGTAAAACTCACCTGTAAGACAAAGTGTGTGTGTGTGTGTGTGTGTGTGTGTATGTGTGTGTGTGTTGTTGTTGTTGCTGTTGTTGTATTTGTTGTGTTTCTCTTATGAATAGAATATTAACTACTGAAGCCATAATCTTTACGGGTAGGGGCGCCTGGGTGGCTCAGTGAGTTGAGCGTCTGACTCCTGATTTGGAATCAGTTCATGACCTTGCCGTTTGTGAGATCAAGCCCCGGGACAGGCTCTGTGCTATCAGCATGGAGCCTGCTCAGTATTCTCTCTCTTCCTCTCTCTCTGCCCCTCCCCCAATCACATAAGCATGCACATACACTCTCTCTCCCTCCCTCTCAAAAAAAAAATCACTAAACTTTAAAAAAAGAATTTTTATGGTTATAAGTTAATGCATGTATTAAGAAGTCATTTTTCAAAACTGTCCATTTTATCTCTTTTTAAAGGTATGGGTATAAAGTTGTCCACAAAACTCTGATTTTTAAAGAAACTGCTGAGCCTGTAGTGATGCTGTTTATATGCATTTCTCTATTTTTTTTTCAGTGTCCATCAGTCTCATTAGAGTTTTCTCTATTTTATTTTTCTTTTTTTAAACTTTATTTATTTATTTAGAGAGTGGAGGAGAGGCAGAGAGGGAAGAGAGAGAATCCCAAGCAGGCTTTGTGCTGTCAGTGTAGAGCCCAATGCTGGGCTTGAACTCACGAACCGTGAGATCATGACCTGAAACCAAGAGTCAGATGCTTAACTGACGGAGCCTCCCAGGCACCCCTTTATTTTTCTTTTTATAAAACCAATTTTTGCTTTTCTTGATCCACTTTATTGGTTTTTTGTTTTCTATTTCATTAATCTCTGCTGCATATTAATATCAACGTAAATGGCCTGAATGCCCCAATAAAGGAGGAAATTGTCAAAGTGGGTGAAAAAGCAAAATACAACTTTACACTATCTATAAGAAAATTTAAATTGCTAATTTCTAATTACACTTAAGTTATAAAAACAAAGATAACTACAAACTAAAGGATGGGAAAAGATCAGGAAACACTAATGAAAAGGAGGCCGACGTGGCTATCTCCATTTCAGACAAAGGAAGTCTCCAGCACCAGGATTATTACCAGGAAAAAAGAGGAACCTTTTATACTGATGAAGACACTGATTAACTCAAAGTACATAATAAAACCAAAAGTATATGCGCCTGATAGCATAGCTTCAAAACAAATGAAGGAAAAAACAGAACTGCAAGAATAAATAGAAAAATGGGGGTTCCTGGATGGCTTAGTCGGTTTCGGCTCAGGTCATGATCTCATGGTTCAGAAGATCGAACCCCACGCCCAGCTCTGTGCTGGGATTCTCTCTCTCCCTGTCTCTGCCCCTCCCCTGCTCATACTCTCTCCCTCTCAAAATAAATAAATATTTAAAAAGAAAAGAATCCTATGAACAACTTTCTGCCAAAAATTCCAAAACCTAGGATGAAATGGACAAGTTCCCTGACACAGTCTACCAAAGCTCACTCCAAAGGAGATAGATTTCATGTCTATGTCTGTCGAAGACATTATGTTTGCTGTTAACCTTCCAACAAAGACTAGTCCAGGCTCAGGTGGCCTTATTCATGAATTTGAGCAAGCATTTAATGGAAAAAATAAAACTACTTCCACACAAGGTTTTCCAGAAAACACAAGAGGATGGGCCACTTATTATTTCATTTCATGAGGCCTGTATTCCTCTCCACCAATATCAGACCAAGATTACCCCAAAACCCTGCAGAGTCATATTCCTAGTGAACGTGGACACAGAAGGCAAATTTAATACATCACGACCAAGTGGGGTTGATTCCAGGAATGTCAGGCTTGTTTAGCATCGGAAAACCAATGGTTACAATGAACCATAGGAGCTGAGGGTGGTAAGCCTCCAAATGGCTCCCCAAAGGATACCCATGTCAAATCCCTGGGAGGTGTAAAGGTGACCTGATTTGGAAAGAGTCTTTGAAGATATAATTAAATGAAGATATAATTAAAAGATATAATTAAACTTGAGGTGAGGAGATGGTCCTGGGTCACCCTACATCCAATGATGACGGTGTCCCTCTACAAGGCACAGGGATATTTGAGACAGAGACACAAGGGAAGGCAACGTAAAGACTGTGAAGACAGAAGCAGAGATTTGATTGATGTGGCTACAAGCCAAGGGACACCTGGGGTCACTAGGAGCTGGAAGAAGCAAGGAATGGATCCTCACCGAGAGCCTTGAGGGGGAGAATAGTCTCACTGAAACCTTGATTTCAGATTCTGGCCTCCAGAACTATAGAGGAGGTTAACTTTCTGTTCTTTGAAAATGACCAATTTTGTGGGCATTTGTTATGGCAGCCTCAGGAAACTAATACACTGACTCGAAAAGAAAAATCTTACGATCATCTCTTTTGATTAGAAAACATTGACCAAATCCAACAAAAATTCATGAAAAAAAAAAAAAAAGAGAGAGAGAAAACAGGGTATGTATGACCAAGTTCTGCAGGAAAACTCTGGTGGCTACCGGTCAAACCTCACTTAGGTAAAGAAGGAACACAAAACAACTACTATAGGAATAAAAGCTGTGCATTTATGGCAGTTGTAGAACAGGGGGTTTGTCTAGCATACCCAGTATGATTGGTGAATGGGAAATAGCATTGATCCTGACCACTCTCGGTCAATTTCTTTCTTTTCTTTTCTTTTCTTTTCTTTTCTTTTCTTTTCTTTTCTTTTCTTTTCTTTTTTCTTTCCTTTTCCTTTTCTTTCTTCCCTTCCCTTTCTTTCTTTCCTTATTTCTTTTCTTTCTTTCTTTCTTTTGTTCTGTCCTTCCTTCTCCCCTACTTCCCTCTTTCCTTTTCTTTTCTTCCCTTCTTATCTTTTTCTTTCCTTTCCTTTCTTTCCTTATTTCTTCTTTCTTTCTACCCTTCCTTCCTTCTCCCCTCCTTCCCTCCTTCCTTTCCTTTCTTCCTTCCTTATCTTTCTTTCTTTCCTTTCTTCCCTTATTTCCCTTTCTTTTCTTACTCTCTTTCTTTCCTTCTGTCCTTCCTTCCTTCCCCCTCCTTCCCTCCTTTCTTTCTTTCTTTCTTTCTTTCTTTCCACAAAAATTAGGGGCACTTTGGGGCACCTGGGTACCTCAGTCAGTTGAGCATCCAGTTAAGATCAGGTCATGATCTTGTGGTTTGAGGGGTTTGAGCGTTGCATCGGGCTCTGTGCTGACGGCTCGGAGCCTGGAGCCTCCTTCCGATTCTGTGTCTCCCTCTCTCTCCGCTCCTCCCCCACTCACATTCTCTCTCTCTCTCTCTCTCTCTCTCTCTCTCTCTAAAATGAATAAACATTAAAAACAAACTCTTTTTTTTTTTTTAGATTAGGGGCACCTGGGTAGCTCAGTCGGTTTAGTCTCTGACTCTTGATCTCAGGGTTGTAAGTTCAGATCGTGCACTGAGCTCCATCCACACTGGGTGCGAAGCCTACTTAAAAAAAACTAAATTTAACAGTTTTGCATCACAAGCTTGTGATTCATGCTTACTGTAAAGTGGAGGTTAAGGTTGTTTTAGAACTTCAAGCTCAGTAATTTTGAACACTGAAACATTCATCTGGGATGTACTAGCAACATTCAGTATTGACCATCACCGTTAACACAATTTTTAGTTTTCCTCGTTAGTTTATGTTGCAGGAGTGTGCCTAAGTAGCAAGCAAGCAGCAAGCAAGCAGCAAGCGGAGGTTAAAACAGTTGCACTCATGTTAAATGTTGCTTTATAGCACAATACTCTAAAGGCTTTGGATACATGTTGAAAAGTATGCTTTTCTGTAAAACTCAAATGTCGGAGCTAGGTCTATGGTTAAGACAGAAAATACTTGGCCCGTTTGTTCATTCTAGCTGTTTGGTTTAATATCCTATAAGGCAGGTAAGTGTATACTTGACTTTTTTTTTTCAAGATTTGGGACAAGTTTGAGATGTAATACCAATACTTTAGGAGTTTGGTCCTGTTGTTTGTATGAGATTCTGAGGCTTTGATTTAAATATTTCCTTGTATTGTGATTTCCATTAGATATATTGTACCAAGCAAAATTTATTAAATAAATCTTCCTTTGAAAAACTGAAAAAAAAAAAAACACAAAAAGGAAAGAAGAACTCTCGGCAAACTAGAACAGAGGTAAAGGAACTACTTCAACAGAGGTATGTACAGAAAACCTACAGCTCACATCCCATTTAGTAGCGAAAGATTGGATTCCTTCCCCCTGAGATGAGAAACAGGCATCTTACTTAATATCATAAAGGCTGTCCTATCTAGTACAGCAAAGCACAGACAGGAAATAAAAGCCATATAGAAATAGAAAAGGAAGAAGTAAAACTCTTTGCACAGATTACATAATTGCCTTGGTATAAAATCTAAGAAATTCAGAAAAAAGTAGAACTGATATATATGTGAGTTTATCAGGGTTACAGGATAGAAGGTCAGTGTATAAAAGTGTATCAAAGCCAGTGGCATTTCAGGGCACCTGGGTGGCTCAGTCAGTCAAGCATCAGACTTGATTTCAGCTCAGGTCACGTGGTTCGTGGCCTCGAGCCCCACGTCAGGCTCCCCTGACAGCACAGAGCCTCCTTGAGATTCTCTCTCCCTCTCTCTGCCCCTCCCCTGATTGCGTGTGCATGCGTGCACACTCTATCTCAAAATACAGAAAGAAAGAAAGAAAGAAAGAAAAAACAAACAAACTTTAAAAAGTCAGTAGCATTTCTACAACTACAGTAGCATTTCTACTGTAACAAAATGCTACAGTAGCATTTCTAATAAGAGAATATTGAAAATTGATACTAATTAACAATAACGTTTAAAACAGGATAAAAATGTGAAATAATCAGGTATAAATTTAGCGAAAGGTGTGCAAGACCTATACCCTATAAACCACAAAACATTTCTGAAAAATTAAAGACCCAAATATGGTCTGAATGCCCCCTTCCCAAATCTGTATGTTAAAAGCCTAATGCTCAGTGTGATGATGTTGGAGGCGGGGCCTTTGGGAGTGATTAGGTCGTGAAGGTGTAGTCCTCATAAATGGGATCAGTGCCCTTATAAAAGAGACCCCCACAGAGCTCTTTAGCCCCTTCTTTTGAGAACACAATGAGAAGTCCATGATTGGAAGAAGGCCTTGTTTGACCTTGTTGGCATCCTGATCTCAGACATCCCGCCTCCAGAGCTGTGAGAAACAAACTTCTGCTGCTGATAAGCCACCCAGTCTGTGGTATTCTGTGATAGCAGCCCAGGTGGACTGAGGCAGATATTATGTTCAAGAACTAGAAGACTTGGGGTGCCTGGGTGGCTCAGTCGGTTAAGCGTCTGACTTTGGCTCAGGTTCATGATCTCACGGTTGGTGATTTTGAGCCCAGCGTTGGGCTCTGTGCTGACAGCTCGAAGCCTGTTGCCTGCTTGGGATTCTGTGTCTCCCTATCTCTCTGCCCCTCCTCACCTCAGGCTCGCTTTCTCTCTCTCTCTCTCTCTCACTCCCTTTCTCTCTCTCAAAAAATAAACATTAAAAATTTAGAAAAAAAAGAGCCAGAAGACTCAATCTTGCTAGCATATTAATTTTTCTCCAAATTAATTTATGGATTTCATGCTACCCCATTCAAAATCCCAGAAGGACTTTTTTTTAAGTTTTAAAAAACATTTTTATTTATTTTGAGAGAGAGAGAGAGAGAGAGAGAGAGAGAGAGAGGATGAATCCCAACCAGGCTCCGCATTGTCAGCACAAAGCCCAACATGGGGCTCGAACTCACAAACTGTGAGATCATGACCTGAGCTGAAGTCAGATGCTTAACCAATGGAGCCACCCAGGTGACCCCCCAAGTAGAACTTTTTTAAAGAAACCCACAAGCTGCATGGAGAATGTATATGATGAGTAAGGGACCTGGAAGTGCCAGGAGGTCATTCTGGCTACTGTCCATAGAAAGGATTGGAGGAACAAATCCAGAAGTGGGAAGGCCAATTAGGAGAGCAGGGCTTTATAATCCAGGCTAGACATGGGGGTAACAGTGGCAGTGAGGATGGAAAAAAAAAACAGGTAGTTTGAGATTAAGTAGATAAGGATGGAGAAGTTTTGTAATTTAAGCACTGAGGTCTGGGTGAGGGGGGATCAGGAATGGATCCCAAATGGCTTCTGCTTTGAGAAACTGGGTGGGTGGTGGGGGTGGGGTGATAGGGGACACAAAACTAGTTTGGAGAGGAGAAAAGATGGCATCAGTTTAGGAAGTGATAACTAAAAGGATCCTTTAACGTTAAACGACACGTCCAGCAGGCAGCTGCACATATAGGAGGTACCTGGAGGTGCACATTCAGGAGCTGTCAGCAAAGACATGGCAGCTAAACACAGAAGTGGGCGAAATATCCCGGGCGGCGTGTAGAGTAAGAACAGGGGTCCACGGCCGACCCAGTGAAGTGCTGTAAGCATGTGGAAGGAGAACGAGTTGGCTGGGGTAAGAGTATTAGGAGAAACTGGTCTGGAAGTTCCTGCTGCAGTCTTGTTGCTGCTGTGGTGGTTGAGACTGAGGCAGAGGAAGTGGAGGTAGAAACATTCAGGATGATCCCCGCGATATGTAGGACTTCTGCTCAGGAATTGGCCAGAAGCTCCAACGAGGTCAACACTCCTGCAGATTGCAGCTACACAATCTGGAAGAAATGAAGAAAAAGAAGAAAAACAATGCTAAAGACCCAAGAGAGAAACCAAAAGGAATTCTGGAGGGGGGTCAACACGTGAAGAACGGAACTGCATTAGATATTTTGCATTTTCAATGGCCTCTAGCCTGAGAGAAGGCTTTGGTAACTGCCACTCCAGATGGCTGAAACTCCAAAGGAGAACTCATAGCTTTATTGGTTTGAAGAACCAGAGGGCAATCTGTGACAAGCAGAGCTGGTGGGAAGCAAGGAGGGAAAACCTAGAAAGAACAGAAACAGAAATGGAGTAATCCAGATTCTGTGCATAAACTGTCCAGATCTCTGGCTGACTCATGAACACTGTATGCATATGGTGCCAAGCTAAGGCTAAAAGAACTGACCTGAGGTTTCAGCTGCTGTCCACTATGGAGAAGACAGTCCAGCCCAGTTGAACGCCTGCTAAAAAAAATAACCAACGCTCTTTGGAGGAAGATAACAGAATTCAGAGTCTCTGCAATATATCATTCACCACTCAACTTACCGGATGTACAAAGACACAGGGAAATGTGACCCGCTCTCAAGTGAAGAGACAATCAGCGGAGACTGACCTCAAGATAAACAAGACACTGGAATTAGCAAACAGGGATGTTATAGCAATGATTATAACTTGTATTTGTCTCTTTTAGGGTTACCTATACTAGATGGCTTCAACCACTGAAATATTTCACACAATTCTGGAGGATGGAAGTCCAAGATCAAGGGGACAGCAGCCTTGGGTTCTCCTGAAGTCTGTCTTTGATTTTCAGGTGGCCATATTCTTATTGTGTCCTCATATGGCCTTCCCTCTGTGCACATACACCCTTGGCGTCTCTCTTTTTGTAAGGACACCCATCACATGGGATTAAGGCTCTAGCCTTAGGAGCCTTAGAGCCTAAGGCTCTAGCCTCATTTAACTTTAGTTACCTTTTTAAAGACGTCATCTCTAAACACAGTCACATGGGAGTTAGGGCTTTAACATATGAATGGGGACATAGTTGAGTCCATAACATAATCATTCTCAAGGACATTACATACATAAAGATATAGACATCGATATCAATATTGATATAGATAGGTAGGTCAATATCTATAGATAGAAATACGATATAGATCTAGATAGAGATATATGATACACAGATATAGAAAGATATAGATATAGATAGATACACAAAAACACGTGTGCACACACATATGTATTTAGGATACAGGATGTCTCAGAACAGAGGACAGGAACAAAAACCAATTAAAAGAACTTATAGAAATTAAAATAAATTCTAGAAAAATACCTTTAATAAAAAATTTATTGAAGGGGCTTAATAGCAGATGGGACACTGCAGAAGAAAAGATCGGTTAGCTAGAAGAAAAGACAATAAAACTACCCAAACTTAAGCCTGGAGAGAAGAAAAGCATGAAAGAGAGAGATAAAAAAAATGAACCAACTCCGTGGATTGTCTCTTCACTTGAGAGCGGGTCACATTTCCCTGTGTCCTTGTACATCCGGTAAGATTGAGCAGTGAATGATATATTGCAGAGACTCTGAATTCTGTTATCTTCCTCCAAAGCGTGTTGGTTATTTTTTTAGCAGGCATTCAACTGGGCTGGACTGTCTTCTCCATAGTGGGCAGCAGCTGAAACCTCAGGTCAGTTCTTTTAGCCTTAGCTTGGCACCATATGCATACAGTGTTCATGAGTCAGCCAGAGATCTGGACAGTTTATGCACAGAATCTGGATTACTCCATCTCTGTTTCTGTTCTTTCTAGGTTTTCCCTCAGTGACATGTGGGACAATATTAAGTGGTCTAGGATATAAGGAATTAGAGTCCTAGAAGGAGAAGAGAAAGAGAATGGACAGAAAAAATATATTTGAAGAAATAATGAGTAGAATCCCCCAAATTTGCTGACATTGACTTAACAGATTCAAGAAACTTAGAAAAGCCCAAGCCAGATAAACACAAAGAAAACTAGGCACTTCATGGTCAAACTGCTGAAAACCGAAGATAAAGAGATAATCTTGAAAGCAAAGGAAAGTTACATGATAGATACAGACAACAAGGGCCTGGATGATATAAATTTACCTGAAACAGTGGTGGCTGGAGAACAATGGAAAAACATCTCCAAAGTTCTGATAGGAAAAAACACAATTTGCCAACCCCGGACTTTGTACCCAGTGAAAATCTTCAATATTTAAGGTAAAATAGACATGTTCAAATAAAAATAAGAGTATCTATTGCCAGTAAACCTTTGCCATAGAAAAGCTAAATGAAGTCCTGTAGATTGAAGAGAAATTATACCACTGGAAAATTGAATTTTTAGGAAGAAATTAACAGTACTACAAACAGTAAATATAAAGAATATTTTTCCTGTTAATTGTGTTGAAATCCATATGTTTAAAGCAGAAGTCAAAGGATTGGATGGTAAGGCTTACCATGGACATGGTTATAATATATATGACACCTACAGAATAAAGGATGGGGGGCAGGGGGTACATGGACCTATACAAGATTTCTACATTTCAAGCACAGTAGTGTAACATTATCTCTAAGTAGACTGGGAAAAAATTAAGGATGTACGTTGCTATCCTTAGAGCAATTACTAAAGAAATGTTACATAGAGATATTGCTAAAAATATTCAATTAATGTGAAAGGAGTCCGGAAAGAGGAAACACTGGGACTAAAGCAGACAAACAAATCAAATGGTAAAATGATAAATCTAAATCCAACCATGGAAATAATTACATTAAATGTGAACTAAACACTCCAATTAAAAGGCAAAATGGTCAACATGGATTTTTTTTTCAAAAAAGCAAAATCCAATGACATGCTGTTTATGAAAGATTGACTTTATATAAAAAGATGTAGGTTATAAATGGATGGAAAGATACATCATACAAGCAGTAGACATACGGCTGCAGTGGTTATATTAATGCAGATAAAATTAATTTGAAGACACAAACTATAACCGGAAAAAAAAAAGGAGGGACACTTCATGATTAAAGAGTCAACTCATCAGGAAGACATACAATCATAAATGTGTGTATATTCATTCAAGACTTCCATATGAAGATGCATTTAGCTCCATTTCCTCAAAACGCACTGCTAAAACGATAGTAAAAACATATACTTATTGGGGCACCTGCGTGGCTCAGTTAAGCATCTGACTCTTGATTTTGGATCAGTCATGATCTCAGGGTCATGAGTTCAAGCCCTGCGTCAGGCTCTGCACTGGGCATGAAGCCTACTTCAAAACAAACAAATAAACAAATAAACACTTTAAAAATTTTTTAAAAAGGGGGGCTTGGGTGGCTCGGTTAGGCATCCGACTTGGGCTCGGGTCCAACTTCATGATCTCATGGTTCTTGGGTTTGAGCCCCGCATCAGGTTCTGCACTGATAGCTCAGAGCCTAGAGCCTACTTTGGATTCTGTGTCTCCTTCTCTCTCTGCCCCTCCCCCACTCACTCACTCTCTTTCTCTCTGTCTCTCTCTCTCTCAAAAATAAACATTAAAAAAATTAAAGGGGTGGCTCAGTCGGTTAAGCATCCGGCTTTAGCTCAGGTCATGATCTTGAGGTTCGTGGATTCGAGCCCCGTGTCGGGCTCTGGGCAGAGAAACTCAGAGACTGGAGCCTGCTTCGAATTCTGTGTCTCCCTATCTCTCTGCCCTCCCCTGCTTGTGCTCTGTCTCTCTTGCTCTTAAAAATAAAATTAAAGTTAAAAAAATTAAAAACAAATTAAAAATAAAAAAATAAACAAAAACAACAACTAGGAATAAAAAATAAAAAGAAAGAAAATAGAAAGGCAAGTCCACACTGGAAGAAAATATTTCCAGAATACATATCTGTTAAAGGACTTGTATCCAGAATACACCAAGAATTTTTACAACTAAATAGGGAGAGAAACAATCTAATTAAAAAAATGGGAAAAAGATTTAATTAGACATCTCACTAAACAAAATATGCGAGTAGCAAATGAGCACATGAAAAGATACTCAAAATCGTTAATCATGGAAATGCAAGTTAAAGCCACAAAAAGATAATAATTCATACACACTAGAATGGCTACAGTAAAAAACAAAGAACAACAACAAAAGACAGAAAATAACAATTGTTGGCAAGAAATGTGGAGAAACAGGATGCATGCTTTGCTGGTGGGAATGTACAATGAGGGAGCCACTTTGGAAAAACAGTTTGGCCATTTCATAAAAAGTTAAACATACTCTTAGGTATGACATCAGAAGTACAACAACAAGGGGCACCTGGCTGGCTCAGTCAGGAGAGCATGGGACTCTTGATCTCAGGGTCATGAGTTCAAGCCCCACATTGAGCATGGAGCCTACTTAAAATAAATAAATACTTCATTAATTAAAAAAGAAAGAAGCACAATCAACAAAAAGAAAAAAATAGATAAACTGGAGGTCATCGAAACTGAAAACTGTTATGCATATTATCAATATGAAAGGCAGGTGTACGTAGGTGAAAGGCAACCTACAGATTGGGAGAAAATATTTGAAAATCATTTATCTAATAAGTGATTAACATCCAGAATATAGAAAGAAATCCCAAAACTCAACAACAAGAAAAGAAACAACCCAGTTAAGAAATGGGCAAAGGGCCTGAATAGACATTTCTCCAAAGGAGATGCATAAAGAAACAATAAACACATGAAAATATGGTCAGTGTCACTAGGAATTAGCAAATGCAAATCAAAACCACAATGAGATACCATTTCACACACCTCAGGATGGCGCGTGCGCGCACACACACACACACACACACACTCAGAATAATAAATGTTGGTTGAGAATGTGGAGAAACTGGAAATTTTGTTCAATCTTGCTGGTAAGAATGTAAAATTGAGCAGCCACTGTGAAAAACAGTATGATGTTTCTTCCAAAAATTCAACATAGAACTACCATAGGATCAAACATTCCACTTCTGTGTATATACACAAAAAGAAGCCAAAGCAAGACTCAAACAGATATTTGTACACCCATGTTCAAGGCAGCATTATTTACAATAGCTAAAATGTGGAAGCAACCTAAGAGTCCATCGACAGATGAATGGACAAGCAAAAAATGGCATATACATACAATGGGATATTATTAATTCTTTAAAAGGAAGTAAATTCTGACGATTGCTACAACACGGGTGGACCCTGAACATTACGCTAAGTAAGATAAGCCAGACACAACAGGACAGATGTGATATTCTACTTATATGAGGTACCTAGAAGATCAAATTCACAGATATAGAAAGTAGAATAGTGGTCACCAGGCTGTGGGGAGGGGGATGGGGATTATTGTTTAATCGGTACAGAATTGCAGATTGGGATGATGAAAAAGTTCTAGAGATGAATAGTTGTGAAATGAAAACATGTATCTACACATAGACTTGCATGCAATCAGTGAGCAACATTATTCATAAGAATCCCCAACTGAAAACTACTTAAAGATTCATCAGCTGGACAAAATGGGTTGTATCCATACAATGGAATACTATTCGGCAATACAATAAAACAGAATGAGCCTATTGATACGTGCCATGACATGAATAAAACTCAAAAATATCATCATAGGTTAAAGAAGCCAGACACTGGATAGGGTCAAATAGAGGGTCTCTGGGTAAGAGAACACCAAACACAGGAAGGGCAAAGCTCTGATATTGAAAACAGACTGAATGAAAGGTCACAAACTAATGAGGAGACACCCAGCATTCTCCCCCAACTCAAATACCATGATGGTGGCAGTTGGGCTTAGACCCTCCAGGCAGAAGATGGGAAAGTGTTCTCTGGGGAATCTGACTAGCCCAAGATAACAGACATAAAGATGTTCACAGCTGGGTTCTGCTTGCAATAGTTCCAGCCAGTTCAGTAACAACGAATGTGACAAAGCCCTCCCACACGCACAGAACTTCCAGTCTGCCTTTTTTGCAGCTCACTCCCAAACCACAGTGGGTGATTAAGGATAATCAGACATTTGAGAAAACCACCTTTTAATCGCACCACTGCCACAAGAAAACAAAGCAAGCAAAGCAAACAAAGAGAATAACTTGGAGAGAATATGGAGGACCATACAGAGAGAAGGAAAAATAGCATGCTAACTGAAAAGAAGAGGTTTCATTTTAAAAAGGAACATTCAAAGAACACAAATGAACAATTTTGAATGGAAAAGTTGAAGAAGGAAAAAACAGAAGGAAGGAAGGGAGGGAGGAAGACAGAGAGAAGGAGAAAGAAAGGAAGAGAGGGAGAGGAAGGAAGGAAGGGAGAGAGAGAGAGAGAGAGACAGAGACAGAGACAGAGAGAAAGAAAGAAAGAAAGAAAGAAAGAAAGAAAGAAAAGAAAAGAAAGGAAGGAAGGAAGGAAAGAAGGAAGGCAAGAAAGAAGGAAGGAAAGAAGGATGGAAGGAAAGATGGAAAGCAAGAAAAGAAGAGAGAAAAATCTAAGAAAATTAGAGAACTTACAGAGGAGGTCCAACATACATCTAATCAGAGCTTCAGAAGGAAAGAACACAGAAAGTGGCAGAGAGAAAATCATCCAAGAAATAACTCAAGAAAATTTCCCAGAATGCATAGACATGAATTATCAGATGGGAGGACACCCACCACTGCCTAGTGCCAAGAGCGTTCCTAACACTTGCAGGGTCTGGGGCAGGAGTATATATGGAGGCCAATATGCCGTATGTCTAAATTTTTAAAGTTGTAAACAAAGTTAACAAACCAATAAATAAAATATGCTCTATCCTCCTACCTTGACAAATATACCTGCAGAACTACCTGGAAGTTCAGGTTCTGATACAGAATACTCAGGTTTTTGTAGTTCTGCTCCAGAAGATGGAGGTGTGGAGAGAGCTGGTCCCTGCTGACATCCCTCACCCACTTCCTTTCTCTTCTAACTCCTGGATCTGTCCCACACCATGAGAAGCCTCAAGTGCATGCACATGGACATTCCAAGCTCCATCCCTGTCTCCCACTAAGAGCTGTCCCCTGGCCACTCCATAAGAGTAGGGATACAAACAACAGTGGTCTATCCTCAGGGCCAATGTAGGAAAGATGCCTGCATGGGTCCTGGAAGTGGGCTTTAGGCTATTTGGGCAAGGAATCCCAGATATGTACCTCGGTCATTGTCAGGGCATGGGTACTTAGTTGCCTGGTGGGTGAAAAGATACCCACATCAAGGCACATCGTTGTGAAACTTCAGAACACTGGGATAAAGAGAAGATTCTAAAAACTTGGAGAGAGAGAAGGAATAGGTTTCATACAAAGAGCCACCATTATAAGAATAACAACAGACTTCTCAACAGTAATACTAGAAACTAGAAGACAAGAAAATGATACTTTCAAAATTCTGGGGGAAGTGGCTTCTCACCTAGAAGTCTACAGTCAGCCAAGTTTTCAATTAAGTGTGAGTATTGAATAAAGGTAATTCCAGGCACATAAAATTTGCTCCCCATGCACCTCTCTTTGGAAGCTATGGGTGGACGTGCCACACTTAAACCAGAGAGTAAACCAGGAGGGAGACAGAGGATCCAGTAAAATGAGAGGCCCACTTCAGAGAGAAGTGAAGAGCACCCAGACTGGGTGTCCTCATTCTCTGTTGCTGCATAACAGTTATCACAAACTGAAACAATGCCCACCGGTCAGAAGCTGGTGGGGGGCTTGGCTGGGTTCTCTGCCTGGGGTCTTTCAAGGTTGAAATCAAGGTGTTGACTGAGGCGCAGCCTCACCTTGAGGGTCTGGGGAAGGATGCACTTCCAAGATCACTCAGATCATCTGTGGAATCAGATTCCTTGTGGTCGTAGGACTGACGTCCTCACTACCTTTCTGGCTATTGTCAGCTCCTAGAGATCACTTTTAGGTCCTTGCCCTGTGACCCCCTCCATCTCAGCAACAGATAACACCCCCAAAGGGAGACTCTCTACTCGCGATACTTCTGACACCAAGTGTGTTTTCCAAACCAAGCAATTCTCCAATTCTCTGTGGACACCAACTAGGTGTCCTCCAATTTAACTCAAGTCTGACACTACCCACAGGGCAATGGCTCAGTCCTACAAGGCTGCCCCCACTCTGATGCCAATCACAGATACCAGGTCCCCAGTTTACACACACTTCCGTTTGACTAGGCTACAAATTGGGGTTCCCACAACTCCCCTCCTTGGATGAGATAATTTGCCATAATGGCTCACTGAACTCAGGGAAACAGTGCTTACTATTACCAGATTATCATAAAGGATACAAATGGACAGCCAGATGAGTGAGGTCTGGAAGGGCCCTGAGCACAGGAGCTTCTGTCCCCGTGGAGTTTGGGGTGCACCACCCTCCCAGCTCATGGATGCATTCACTAGCTTGGAAGCTCTCAGAATCCCATTGTTGAAGTTCTCACGGAGGCCACTGAGGATTAACTCCACCCCCAGCCCCAAGCCCCACCTGGCTCCCTGGAGGTCATGGGATGGGAGCCTGAGGCTCCAACCCTCAAAACACATGGTTGATTACCCAGGTGACCAACCCCGCCCTGAAACTACCTTAGGGCCCACCTAGAGTCAGTGCATTAGCATAAACTCAGATGTGGTTGAAAGGACCTTGTGAAGAGTAACAACAGATGCTCCCATCACCTGTCGCCCAGGAAATGACAAGGATTTTAGGAGCTCTGGGCCAGGACCTGGGGAGGAAGACCAAATACGTATTTCTTAGTATATTACAATCTCACAGTCCAGCACACCGAGGCATTTCGCTCAGAGTCCATCCAATTTCCTCTCTACCACCAGCCAAAGAAAAACACTCTGCATGGACGAGGTCAGTGTGATTAGATGAGGCCCGCCTGCAAAATCTCCCTATTTTAAAGTCAACTGATTAGAAGCCTTATTCACATCTGCCAACATCCCTTTGATGTGTGACATAACATAGTCACCGGAATGACATCTCATCATGGCCATGGCTTTTACCACTCGGGAGGGGGTTACACAAGGGCCAGGCTCTCTGTGGTCACTCTCAGCATCCTGTGGCCACAAGGAGAGTGGCAGCAGATCCCTCAGGGGGTGGCCCAGCCACCAGAGCGGACGGAGGGCAGGGAGATGGCTTCAGGACGGAACTGACTTCAAAAATGTGTTTGGGGGCACCTGGGTGGCTCTGTCGGTGAGGCATTCGACTCTTGGTTTCAGTTCATGATCTCACGGTTTGTGGGATCAAGACCCATGTTGTGCTCTGTGCTGGTGGCATGGAGCCTGCTTGGGATTCTCTCTCTTCCTCTCTCTCTGCCCCTCCCCCACTAGTGCTCTTTCTCAAAATAAATAAATAAACTCATTAAAAAAAAGTGTCTGAACATATTGAGAGATGTCTTTCCTACCTGGGAGAGGGTTTGCATTGTATTCTGGATACCATTAAAGAAACGTGAGCCAAAACACTAGACAATTAACATCTTCCCAGAAGACAAAATGTCGCTCAGGAAAGAAAAGGGAACTGAGGTGTCTGTGTGGCTCAGAGGTCGGAATAGTGCGACATAGTCATAATAATGTGAAACCAGAGCATCGATCTGACCAAAACCCATCTATTTTTGGAGGTTAAGGACAGAGCAAGTGTGCTGGAGGGAGAGCGGGACGCTCATACTCTCTAAAAGCTAAGGATGAGAGGGGCACTTGGGTGGCTCAGTCGGTTAAGTGTCCGACTTCGGCTCAGGTCATGATCTCATGGTTCGTGGGTTCAAGCCCTACATCAGGTTCTGTGCTGACAGCTCGGAGCCTGGAGCCTGCTTCAGACTCTGTGTCTCCCTCTCTCTCTGTCCCTCCCTGACTCACACTCTGTCTGTCTGTCTCTCTCTCTCAAAAATAAATAAACATTAGAAAAAATTCAAAGACTTTATTAATAATGGTAAGACAGTGAAAGCAGGCCATTACCGCATGCCCGGGGCCCTTCTGAGAGCAGGTCACAGGCCTCGGAAGCCAGATTTTCTAGCCCATAGGAGCCCACACCTTTGGTTAAGACAGCTTGGATGAGCTTGCTTCTGTTTGCAACTAAAAGAATCCTAATGGAAAAGGTTTTCCCAAACCCAACATCTCCTTAATTCATGTTTCCAGAAAGCATTTTCTGCCAGGTTCTACAATGAGGCACTTTCTCTAATGTTGAGACAGGAGAGCAGGAGTGAGGAGGCTGCGAGCACCAGAGGGGCTGTGGCCTGGAGGCAGGGCATGGGGGCCCCCTGGCTCTCCCCATGGGGTTTGCCTACAGAGGTGCGGATGTCACCCTAAACCTTCAAGGAAGAGCAAGAATTTGTTGGGCACGTGGGGAAGAGGGAGGGCATTGCAGTAGAGAAGGGAATGCACGGTTTGGGGGAGACGGCAGATGGGGGGCTGCAGGCAGTTGGGTCAGGACTGACGCCGAGCTTACACCCAGGGGATGATGCTCGAGAATGCCGGGAGACAGGTGGACAGGGCCTGTGTTCTGTGCTTTAGGTTTTAGATCTTGTCCTGGAGACAATTAGAAGAGCCAGAAGGATTTTTTTTTTTTTAAACCCCAATTTCTATTTAGTTATTTTTAGTTTGAAGGATCTTTCTGGAAGTGGTGCATGGGGCGGGCTGGAGTGGATGAGATGAGGCAGCAGATAAGTGCAGAGACCATAGTGAGTGTGTGCATTGGGGCTGAGGGCTCCATCGCAAGGGCTGGGGGTGAACCTGGTTCAGTGTGGGGTGCTCACAGCCCCCTCACTCCTGCTCTCCTGTCTCAGCCTCATTGTGATGCCTGACAGAAAATGCTTTCTGGAAACATGAATTAAGGAGATGTTGGGTTTGGGAAAACCTTTTCCATTAGGATTCTTTTAGTTGCAAACAAAAGCAAGCTCATCCAAGCTGTCTTAACCAGAGGGAAGTTGTGGGCTCCTATAGGCTAGAAAATCTGGCTTCCGAGGCCTGTGACCTGCTCTCAGAAGGGTCCCGGGCGTACGGTAATGGTCTGCTTTCACTGTCTTGCCATTTTTAATAACATCTTTGAATTTTTTTTAATGTTTACTTGTTTTTGAGAGATAGAGAGAGAGAGTGAGAGAGAGACAGAGAAAGAGGGAGGCACGGAATCTGAAGCAGGCTCCAGGCTCTGAGCTGTCAGCGCAGAGCCTGATGCGGGGCTCGAACTTATGACCTCAAGATCATGACCTGAGCCAAAGGCGGATGCTTAGCTGACTGAGCCACCCAGGCACCCCAGCAATGTCTTTGAACTTGTGTTTTATAAGTGAAGGCTGGCGGGGCAACAAGGCATGCATGAGGGTAGAGGAGGCATGTGTAAATGCACCTGCTGTTCCTCGACATTCGTGCAGGTAAAGAGTGGAGACCTCCCCATGAGCACAGAATTCTGGGGACCCACAATGTCGAGGAGTTCAGCAAGACTCAAAGTCAGCAGAAGGTATGCCTTTTACGTGTATGACTGACTAACTGTGGGTCTAACACCCCAAGAGAACCAGAACTTGCTTCAAATGCAGAGGAAGGCAATGGTGCTCTAAGAAACAGAACAACCAAGGAACCGCGGCCCTACCTTTCTCACTGCGTGGTAAATCCCCGCGTCTGTCCCAACAACACTGACAAAACCCACGTGGAAGGAAACAGTGCCTCGAGGTGCCCTTGCTTCTGGTCCTACCTCACACAGCACTAAGCTGAAGGTGGAGGGTCGGTAGAGTGTGCTCCTAGCAAGAAGTGAAATAGAGACGGTGGAATTAACTTTGTGCACCTTTCTGCTGTTCTGGGAAGAATAAAACATACACGCACGTGCCGTGCCGCATAACGCCGCACAATGCAAATTGTGGAACTCGATAATTCCACACATGTAAGTTAAATGCCCTCATATTTGAATTGAAAACTGTCACTGCACGTGTAAAGGTAGGCGGCGAAATTCAGACAAGTAATTTACAATTTTAATTTCTCTTGACTTGGAATGTCATTAAACAGCAAATTAAAACATGCCACGAGAAGTGGACAGAGGCCAGAGAAGACAGAAAAAAAGCTTTCTATTTTAGCACCTTTAACAGCGCTCTGCTCCTGCATATGGAACTAGGGGCCCCACAAGTGATGTAGCCAGGCCTGAGTCCATGAGTAGATCCGGCTTCAGACACCACCTGAGGCTTCAAGATTTCAAATCACACAATCGAAACTTGGCTTCTCTCTGCCTCTCAGCCTGGCCCTCCTGTGCCCCCTGTGGTCTCAGGTTTCATGCGGTGGCAGGACAGTGGCAGCGGCTCCAACACTAGGATCTGGAGGCTCCTTCCCAGAAGCCCCAGCAAAAGGGCTTCCTGTCCTTCCTGAACCCGCCACTCCTGTCGGGAGACGTGGTGCCCAGATGGGCTTCATCCAGGTCTGTTTACTCAGCCCCACCTGCACTGAGAGTAGGGGAGGGGAAATCAGGCCACAGTGATCAGAAGAGCAAGAGGCTTAAGTTGGTAACACGGTTCTCACGTACCCCTTCCTGGATGCCCGATGGCCACACCCACCCTCTCTTCTTACGCTAGCTCTTTCCTGAAAAGAAGCATCTGCCTATACACAGAAAATGTGTTTACCATCTCCCCCAGGGGAGACAACTCAAAGTTGTACCAGGGAAAAGGCTGTAATCTCTAGGGGATGTGCTGTCCTTTCTGTGAGATGTGGGGTGCAGGTCCTCACGGTCTGACTTCAGATGGCTGAATGATGAATTTGACCAGCTCCAGCACACAAAGGAACAGGGCATTTTAGCAAGAGATCTGTAAATAACCCCACATAACTCTCACCTGGAGAGGGGAGAGTGGGAAAGAGTGGTCGCCGGTCCAGGGCACATACGTTCTCACATCCAGAATAGCAAGAAGCCCTTGCCCTGACAGTAGTCCAAGCCCCTGGCCGGTCGGTCGGGCCCCAGCCCCCCCATTCTGCTCTGTGAGAGGATCAGCCACAGCCTTTGTTCTTCTCTCAGACCCCTGGTTGGGAGGTCTGTCGTGGAAACATCTGAGCTGGGTACTGGGGAGATTATCCCTTCTGGAGGCTGCATGACTTCAACAGCCCACCGCTTATTGGCATGAGAGAGAGCACACAGTATGAGTAATCACCCACTTTCCTTTGCCAGATTTGGGGTTTTTCTGGCGACAGAGACCCTGAAGGCGGGGGGTCAGCATTCTATCTCCTTGCTTCTGCCTTTTCCACAGGCTAGATCCACAGAAGCCAGAGATTCGATCAAGTCGGAGTCTCTGGATAGGACAGGTGGCCTGGGAATTTCTGATTCCCAGCACAGGCCCAGGTTTGGCCTCCACCCCAGGAGCTCAGTGTCATGGCGGCACGCTGGGCCAGTGTTGCCATCTTGGCTGCCACCCACACGTGGGTTTCTGCGGTGGGGAGAGTGGAAACCATATCTTCCGAGGTGGACAGCACTGCTCTCTGCCCACAGGCTGTGTGCCAGCTACGTCTTTACACACTCAAAGAGGGACCTTGCACAGACCAATGCTGAGAAGGGACCATGAGCCAAGGAGCATGAGTCACTTAATCTTCTGCGCCTGGGTCAAAAAATAGAGGGGGGGAAAGACTAGCGACAAATATATTCATGTTGCATAATTTTAGAAAAGGAAGGTTTTTCAAAATCGTGAGAAAAACTCAACGACCAACGAAACCATCGTCCGTCGAGGATTAAAACGTATCAAAGAACATCAGCAGCATTAAGGAGGGGCCGCAGGAGTCTCCAGACACCTCCTGAGACTCACGCGTCGGGGAGGCCTGAGTGGGTTGATTAAAGAGGCCATGACGGGGCTGAGCTCTGTTCAACCACCACTGGGACTCCAGAGGGTCCGTGGAGCCAGCGGCAGAAGCCCAGAGGACAGTGCTTTTCCTCAGCTGACGTTGAGAGCAGATGACCATACTGCACACGACAGAGACCCAGCAGTAGGGCAGTAGAGCTGTGAGCAGACACATCTGCAACAAGATTCTCCGGATGCAACCTTCGGGCCATGCATGATCCTTGCTGTGATACACGCTGTGTGTCGGGCATCCGTGGCAAACACGTGCAGTCGGCCATATCGTTGCCATGTCGACCAAGCATTTCCATGGTCAGCCGTGGGGAGGGATCAGCTGTAGAGACCAGCAATTTGGGCGGAGGGCCCTCGTAAGTCCCTGTGACTATAAGCCAGGGAGACCCATGCAGGTGACCCCCTGAGCCCCATGCTGACTGTCAGGCCTGTCCTCACACAGTGAGGCAGGCTCAAGGAGAATGCTTGGGTCTAGGTCACACTTGGATCGGGGCGGGGCAACCCTCTTCCCCTGAAGTGGGGAAATCGCCCGCCCGTCGTTGGCCTAAAGGCGATCGGGATTGCAGAAATGCTTCAATGAGTCTTTCCACGCTCATGCCCTTCAGGACCGAAGAACGTGGTCCTCCGGCTGCTGAGGATGCTCTGGGGATTGCCCCTCACTGAGAAGGCTAGCCTCATCCAAGGTCATGGCCTCTTCCTGGAGGCCTGACTCCAAGATGGTAGCTTCGGGGGTAGAAGGCTGAGCCACCCACCCAACCCCACTCTCAGAGGCCACCTTGACGTTGCAGCCCGACTCCTCCCCGTGCTGCCTTCTTACCGTCCGCACAAGGCCCCCAACCAGCCTCCCACGTGCTCACCTCCATCTCAGAGGCTGCTTCCCGGCAGCCCAGACTTCCACATAGCACTTGTGTGAGTTTCCTGGAGCTGCCCTGCCAAGTGACCACAAACCAGGCAGCTTAAAACAACAAATTTACTCTCAGTCTGGAGGCCAGAGCCTGAAATCAGGGAAGTGGGGCCCTGCAGCCTCCGGAGGCTCGAGGGGAGGATCCTTCCTCACCTTGTCCAGCTCCTGGTGGATCCAGATGTTCCTCAGTCCGCATCCAGGTCACCCTAATCCTGGCCTCAGCCACGTCTTCACCTGGCCTCCCCCTGTGTGTCTCAAACTGTCCCTCTCCTCTCTTATAAGGACACTCATCCTCGGATTTAGGACCCACTCAGATAATGCAGGAGGACCTCATCTTGCGATCCTTATTGTAATGACGTCTGCAGAGAAGCTCACTGGAGATACGGTCATATTCTTAGATTCCGAGCGGACGCATACTTTGGGGGCCACGTTGGCATGTACTGCATCAGTGCAGGCTTCCACTTCTATGGCAACAGTAAGGGCAACGCGTGAGCTCCCGGGAGGGCAGGGTCTCTGTCGCATTTGTTGCGGCCTCCAGAGTCCCCTCAGAAGGGGAGATGGCGTGAACACGGCATCAGGCCCTGCCCCATAGAGCAACACAGAGCGTGGGGAGAGGCGGCCCATCCCCCGCCGGCACCCCCAGAGCTGCAGCTCCTGATCTGTCAGACCACTCCAGGACAGGTGAGCCGGGGGACGTCACCAGTAGTCAGAGGAGAGGGAGCAGATGTGACACACCTTGAACATCTTCTGAAACTTCCACTGAGAATAAGGGAAGAATACCCATTTTTCCAGGGGAGGTGTCAGGATCAAAGCTGAAGAGGCTTTGGTGGGGTCTAGGCCGGCCACAGGGACCCTTTCTGGTAACATGGCCCTGAGAGTTCCAGCTGGGAGACCAGGCTCTACTTTCCATAGAGTGGGGAATGTGCTGCTTCAACTGTCAAGCACATCCAGGGACGTGCTTTTTTTTGTCCACCTGTACCTTGACTTCCCAACTGGGACCTACTTTGGGCAAGTCCTGGTTTGGATTCTGGCCCTTCTGCTCCGGTCCAGGGAGCCTGGGATGCTCAGAAGGCAACATGGAGCTGAGATGGGAGATGATACCAGAGGCCTCTGGACCCCGTTCCTTCCGGGAAGCCAAAGGATGTGGCCTGGGGTCAACAGCCACAGGAGGGGAGATATGGGATCTCAAGAGGCAGCACCTGAGGGGGACAAGCCCCTTCAGAGAGAACAAAAGACGATCGCAGAGAGTGAGGCGTGCTCACGGGTTTCAGGGGCCTGGAGGGACCGTGTGGGGAGTCTGAGTTCAGCCTGGGACTTGCAGCTCCTGGCCTGTTGGGTGAAGCCATGCCTCCCATCCCTCCTCGGGTTGTCTTAGGGCTCAGCCGAGGGGACGGAGTCAGGGTTGGAGGCGCAGCAGCAAGAAGCTGAGCTCTGGGCTCAGGCAGGGCTGGGCTGGGTGAAGCTGGGTGATGTTGGGCATGGGGAGCATCAGAGGAGCATCACCGAGTGGGAGTCTGGGCAAGAATTAGCTTGGTGCCCGGCCCGCAGTGATGGCTCCACCTGAGAACTCTTTCCCTCCCTGGGGGACGCTGGCCACTCAGTGGTCCAGGAGGACTCCATGAGTCTTCATGTCATGGGATGGTGGCCCTAGGATACAGGGTGCCCAGGGGGGGCGAGGAACCCACGAGGGATGCCTTGATCATCACCTCACTGTGTGTTTATGGTTTAACTCACTCTGAGGCACACGGAAGTGTAATGACTCGCCTTGGGCTCGCCCCAGCTCAAGCTGCCGAGTCCTATCTACCGTGGGGTTCTAAATTAGGGTGCAGCACGCTTGGTGCACATGACTCAGGACACAGAGAAGCCCTTAAAACGCCGCACACGTGGTTTTGAGCGTTCACACATTCATGCACGGAGGCACGGCCCGCCTGACGGTTCCATATTTGAGTACATAGGAAACGCTTAGCAGCACAAAGCAAAGGAGCAGGTGGGTGTGAGGTTGGTTGCAGGGATCCAGGAGCAGGACTGAGCCCCTCCTTCTCGCTCAGGGAATCAGAGGTTCTGGGGGGTTGATTCTCTGTAGGAGGTGGGGCCAGGGCAAGGATCCAGGAGCTCTGAGCCCTCAGGCGCGCTCTTCTGCTACCTGGCGGCCTCTTCTTCCCCTTACGTCCTTCTGTTCCTCCTGCCACTTCTCTTTACCCCCTCCACGTGTTCCAACACATGCGTGGCCACCACCCTAGGGTGGGTTTGTCCTGCCGCTACTACTCTTAACACTCGAAACTAGCCCACAGGCGAACCATGACCTACACAAACTTCCACGGGCAACAGTAGACCTCACCTGCTTAGACGGTGAGATGCTCTGTGGCGTGCATGGGCCGGTCCAGGGCAAACACAAGCGGCCAGCCATCGAGATGTAGGTGGACCAGGCCTCATCCGCTCTCTCTGGGCATGGGTGGGCCCCACTGTCTCGTGACCCATGGAGGCTCCTGTCCTGCCCCCAGCAAGGGCCCTGCCCCACCGCCCCCTCTGTACACCTGCTCAGGAGTCTGACTCGCAGTGTGCAAACTAGAAGTCAGTACTGATGACGTCACAGCATCCCTTGATTGGCCACAGCACAGATAGAGAGAAGATCAGCCTGTAAAAACGTTCCTATGGCCAACATGGTGACACCAAGTGTACGAAATGGGGCCACCCTCTGAATGGTCACAATGAATACAGCCAAGGCCCACAGAGCACTTACCACATGCCAAGCACTTACTAGGAGGCAGGCACCTTCCACACACTCTCTTGTCCAATCCTCTCAACAGTTGTGGGACGTGAACACTATTATTATTATTATCTCCATTTTACAAACAGATTGCCCAAAGTTCAGAAGCTTATTCAAGGATAGGTCCGGCTGACCTGGAAGTCGGAGCATTTGGTCCCCTTCTGCAGAGCGAGCGTGAATCTGCCATTAATTGCCTAGTTGGGAGTGATCAAACAAGTTCTATCACATGCCATCACCGCGGTCCCCTCCAGCTCTTGGAAGACTCCCAAATACCTCCTGGTGATGGATGGAGGTCAGGCAGAGGAGGAGCGAGGAGGCCAGGAGGCACTGGTCCCAGATTCTGGGACCAAGATTCTGCTGAGTGCTCTGAGACCCACCCAGTAGGTTGACCTCTCCAGCTTTGCCCCAGGCCTGAGCCAGCAGCGCACCATCAGGAAGCATCTGCCCTGCACAGCCCTGGCACACAGTCCCCCCGGCCCCTGCTGTACTATCTCCGTTCCCCAGCAGGGCTTAGGCTGGGCCCATGGCTGGACTCACACATTTCTGGAAACCTAAGTTTAAGCTGAGGGGTCCAGACACACCAGAAGCTAGCTGTAGAGGCCAAGGAAGTTCTGGAAGATAACTCACCTGAGGAAGGGAGGAGCCAGGCCCAGCAGTTGACCCTGTGACAGGCAGCTGCGTGGACGGCCTGGCAGCCAGGAGAATCACGTGTGGTTCACAGAGAGCTGGGGGAGACAGAGGGATATGTGTGCTGTAAATACAAACAAATGGAGCCTGTCGACCCTATAAAACAGGACACAGGCACGGCCCTGACGGTTAGAGCAGCCGCCATGCCCAGAGAGAGCAGACGAGGCCTGGAGAAGCCACTGCGGCCCAACTATCAGAGCATCCTCACTGACATGGATGTCTTCTCGGGGACCGTGATTAGGCCTGTGGTCTCCACTAGTGTGGCAGCTGGCTGGGCTTTGAGCACCTCCTTCAGCGGCCTGGCACCAAAGGAAGGACTCAGGCTCTGGAGACCCGGGGTTCTAGTCTCACTTCTGCCACTTCCTTGTAGTATGCCTCGGGGAGATTAATTAAAGACTCTCAACCTGGGATGGGTGATTCCAAAAAAAAAATCCACAAATTCTAATACCCCTCCCTTCAGGAGGTGGGGCCCAGTACCCGTCCCCCCTTCTTGAGCATGGGCCAGACTTAGTGACTTGCTCGCAACTAACAGAATAAACAGAAGTGACAGTGTGCGACCTCAGAGACTTGGTCGTAAGGGGCATTGTGGTTTCCTGCCTGTCCCTTCTCTTGTCCTTGGACCACCTGCTCTGAAGAAGCCAGCTACCACATCATGAAGAGAGGCCCGCCTGTGAAGAACCGAGGCCTCCAGCCAACAGCTGTGTGAGGGCGCCATCTTGGAATGGATCCTCCAGCCCCACACAACCCCAACCTCATGAGAAACCTTTAAGGATAATCTCCTGGTTATGCTGCTCCTGAATTCCTGACCCATGGAAACCGGGACAATAAGAAACGCTTGCTGTTTTAAGCCAGTATATTTGGGGGGATCATGTGTTATATGGCACTAAATAACAGATACATAAGCCCATCTCAAGGTACTTGTCAGGATTTGCTGAGATGACACACTGGAAGGGTTGGATACCCCACACACTCAGTCTGATGGCTCCTTCCCTCTCTGGGGTTTCCGTGCTCCCATCCCAGGGGCTGAGGCTTGGAATGTGGGTTCTGCTCACTCAGGAGCCAGCCCTCCAGCCAGGTTCCTGGCTTCCTTCCCATTTCCCCCAGCGTGCCTCCTGGCCTTGTCCAGAGACAGTGTCACACGGGGATGGGGGGGGTGTAGTGGACCACTCTCTTCTTTTATACAAAGGGTCAAAGAAATCCATTGGCAACCAGTTTAATCCAAATCCTGTGGTAACCTTCTGTATCAAGCTGTCTTCCCAGGCTCATCTTCTACATAGCACAGTCGGAATGTCCAAACTGTAAATCAGTTCACACCATTTCTTGCTTAAAAACCTCCAGGGGGCATCTTTAAGTTCGCTGAATAGACACCATGAGCAAAGCCCATCCTCCAGAATTGAAAAAAATTATGGACAAGAAATTATCAGTGAACTTAAATGGTGAAGACATGTCCAAGGGGGCTCAATCCCTTCACGAATCTTGTGATAGACGGATATGTGGAGATGGCAACTAGTGGGCAACAGAACAATACTGGAATGGTGATAATTTGAGAAAACAGTATCATCATGTTAGAAGCCTTGGAACAAGTATCAACAATGGGTGTGTTCACTGGAAGAAACCAACTGCTTCCATATGTCCCCTCTCCATAGCACCTGTTTTACTACAATATAAAAATCAGGTTATGTATTTTCATACTGAACTTTTTTTTTTAAATAAACTTTTGTAATAGTAAAACACACACACACACACACACACAATCCCAACTCATACTGTGGCCATAAGACTCATGACATGCCCTACCCCTACTCTATGCTCTTATTACAGTCTAAGCTCCTCTTCCTTATGGCCCTTAACTATGTGAAGCCTCCACACTTTGTCTCTTCCACGTGAAGCATTCTCCCCCCAGACCTTCCCAAGGCTGCCTCCTTCCTGTCTGTGTCACTTCTTTGGACCCCCAGCCCTACACAGGTCCTCACCACCACATTGTCCTATTTTTTTCCTTTTTATCACCAGCTAAAATGACCCATTGGCTTGTTATTTGCCTGAAGGTCACTCTGGAGTGCAGAGCTTTGCTGTGTTCTCTCCAGGGCTAGAATGGTACCCACATCCAAGAGACACTTGAATGTCTGTGGGTCAAGCGGCTTTTTGAACATCAATCAAATTCCCTTTTGAAAGCTTTGGAAGCAACTTTTTTCATAGAGAACACTCTGGAAAATCCTTCCATAAAAAGAACAAAGTACCTTCAGACTTTCTAACAGCAGGTCATACCTGTGTCATGATCATTTTAACCCAGGAAGGGTCTTATTGGGGATTTTGAAACAAACTGGTGTTCTGAGGGTAGACAAATCATGGGGTCTCTCTGGGCAGCTGTCCCTCTGTGGAGAGCAGACTTCTGAGGTCCACATGGCCCTACCGTGTAAACGTCTTCCCACCCACCAGGAGGGCTGGGATGAGCAAGGGGAACATGAAGAAGCCAGAATGCTCTGAGGTCCTGGAGGTTAGAAGAGGGAAGAGAGAGAGGAGGAAGCAGGACATGGCAGGGGGCTCTCAGAACGAATGACTCCTCAGCTATTGTCCAGCACTCAGGGCTGTGGCTTCCAGGGCCAACCACCTAGGACTCTGCTTTGCTTGTTCCTTCTTGCAGGACCTGGGGAGCCATGCAGGCTCCTGGAGAACCTCAATGCCAACTGGCCTCCTTGCTTCTCTTGGCACTTGAACACCAACGGAGTCGTCTTCTACAGATAAGGTAGCATCAGTGTTCTGCTTGAGGTACTTCTCCTATTCTCAAGACAGACCCATCTCTACACGGAATCTCCACTCAGATCTGCCCACTCACCTCCTCCAAAACCCCCGTTCACCACACACACTCTGTTCCCAACCTTGGCCTTCTGTGTTCCCTGACCTGCAAGACTGTTCCACCATGCCATCTCCTGAGAGAGACCACCCAGACCAGTCTGGTCCCATCCCCTTCACTGTCCCCTGGGGGCACAGCTCTGATGAGCGTCCTTGGTTAGTGCCCATCTCCCTCGTTGCAACAGTCCCATGAAAGCAGGGACTTGCCTGTCCTACCCGCCACTGTGCCCCAAGGGGGACAGTGTGGGGATTTCCTGGCACTCAGCAGATGTTCAGAACATACCTACTGAGTAAAAGAAAGACTAGGAAGCTCTGCAGTCAAGGAGGCATTGCTGGAAATGCAATGAAAATGACGGTTGGGTCTGGAGAGCTGGGTGACAACACAGCTACAGCCTGGCTGTGTCTCCTGGTGGGCAGATGTGTGCAGAGATGCTGACGGGGCAGGTTGTGTCCAGCGTGTCCCTTCTGGAAGGGATGGGCCATCTGGGGAAGCCCAGGACATGGTGCCAGGCTGAGACCTGGCCCTGCCTCCTGTCCTTTGCCCAGAGAGTGTGAGGTCTGGGAAGGATGTGATAGATGGGGAAGGAGATCTTAGCCCAGGAGAAGTAGAGGAGCTGGGAATACCCAACAATGGAGAGACTGAAGGTCAGGAGAAAGTGCTGCGACCCAACAGGTGCCCAGGGAAAGTGACCAAGGGAAGCTGCTTGGATCTGTGCAGCTGAGCACAGAGCATCCTGCGTGTCCCCCTTCTGCGTGAGGAGCCTGGGTGAGAACAGCAGCTTCCGCTAAGAGGCATGAGGTCACTGACCCTGGAGAGATTTGGGGCCAGTCCAAGGAGTGCAGGACACTTGGGATCAGCCACACTTGTACCCAAGAGAGCAGGAGGGACCAGAGCAGGTAAGATGTGGGCAGGACCAGCCAGAAGGGACCTCACTGTTCCGGAGGCTCCCCCTTGGCCACGCACCCCCTTACTTGTTGGATTCAAGGAGGCCCAGGGGTCCCTGGGGAGAGGGCCAGAATTGGGTGGCAGGGAGGCCATAGAAACATTCAGATCTTAATGCCTGGGGCAGCTGTGCCGGTAAGTGCCAGCTGAAGTCAGACTCAGCAGGTCTGGCCTTGTCTCCTGACTGGCCACATGCCTTTTCCATGTCAAGCCACCCAGATTTCCACCAACCCCTGGAGACACTGTGTTCCCTGGAGCTTTGGTGTCTGGTCTTTGCTCTCGCTAGAATTTTCATGACCCCCCAATCCCCACCTCATCCTTCCAAGTTCAGCTCAGCTGTCCTATCCTCATGGAGGTTTTCCTGAGCCCAAGGCTGGTCTAGGTCCCATGGTCCCCACCAAACACTCAGCCTTCCCAGAGCCTGACTGCTGGCATGTGTTTCAGGCCGTGATTCCAAAGAGATGAGAGTTTCCCGCTAAACTCAGCCCAGAGGCTCAGGGTAGAACAGATGTCTATCAACATTTCATTAAATATTTGCTGAATGGATGAGCAATTGAACGAATGGGTTGAAATTGCTCACCCTCTTGCAGATCCCGTCACCCCTTCCCTGGCTATGTCTGCAGGTAGGGGCTACCATTGTTGTGGACAGGAAAATGTGGGTTCTATAAGTATGCTGGGACTGTTGTAGCAAAGAGAGCCCATATGGGCTGGCTGCAAGTGACGCTAGATCCCCCCAGAGACTATGAGGGCAAAGTTGCAACTCCCAGGGACCAGACCTTTGAAGTCTGAACCGAGTGCAGTGGAAGGTTACCCAGGATGCACACTGCCATGCTGATGGGACCTTGTCAGCACAGGCATGTCCTCTCTTGGCACCCATTTCAAACACGTAGATGAGATCCATGTGTTTCAAACATCGTTGGCATTGCTGTGAACCAAACAAACAACCCGCTACTTGACTGCTGTCTCCATTCTGTGTGACTATTCTGAGGGGATTTTTTCCCCCACCTCTCGAAATACGTAATCTTTCTTGACTGGCTGGAAAGGTGGTAAAACAAACAAAAAGTGGCCAAAAGGAGTTTAATTAAAGGGCATGGACTAAATAAAAAGGCCATCTCAGGGGCGCCTGGGTGGCTCAGTCGATTAAGCGGCCGACTTCAGCTCAGGTCATGATCTAGCGGTCCGTGAGTTCGAGCCCTGCGTCGGGCTCTGTGCTGACAGCCCAGAGCCTGGAGCCTGTTTCGGATTCTGTGTCTCCCTCTCTCTGACCCTCCCCCGTTCATGCTCTGTCTCTCTCTGTCTCAAAAATAAAATAAATGTTAAAAAAAAAATTAAAAAAAAAAAAAGGCCATCTCAGTGGGTTGCACATCTGATTCCTGATATGGGCTCAGGTCGTGATCTCGTGGTTTGTGAGTCAGAGCTCTGCATCAGGGGCTCTGCGCTGACAGCACGGAGCCTGGTTGGGATTCTCTCTCCCTGTTTCTCTCTCAAAAAAAGAAGCTGTCATATTTCATACTTTCCTTGGCACTATACTAAGGGTAATGGGTGAGCAAGAGGTGGGTGGCTGGTCTTCTGCCACACGATTCTTCTTTGGTTGTCTGAACTGGGAAGGGTTCTGCCGGATGTTTCCCAGGGCGCAGGAGCCGGAGCGGAGTGCAATTTTGTGCACTCCCCCGAACAGACAGTAGTGGGGGTGGGGGTCGGGAGTCCCCTGGCCGCACAGCCCTAGGCAGAGCCACTGAGTCCACAGGCTACCGATCAGCTCATGGGAAGTCCTCTTGCTGGCCAGACCCCCTGCATTCATGCCCGGGAAGCAGCTCCAGAGCCTGGGACTGGATGGAAGAGGGCTGGGAGGAAGTGTCGCAGAACTGGAAAAACCTGTTCTGGTGTGGGGAGGGCTGTGTGGCAGGAAGCCATGCTCCGAGCTGAATGGGGAGACGTCAGTGCAGGTCCTCCATGGTCTCTGCCAAGTTTGAATGGTCCCGTATCTCTCTGGCAGGAAGATTTTTTAAACTGCATATAGATTGGGTAAGATACACTTGTTTAATGGGGACAGAAAGAGGAGACCAGATGAGGGACTCTAAGTGTTAAAGGACAACCTGAAAAACCTGCCAAGGAGGGAAAATTCTAACAAAGATGGAATTAGGCATTTGCCCGTCTGTTCGCCTCCATCTGGGTGGATCCAGGTGCTGTAGGGAAGTTCACAGAAACAAAGGGAAAACCAAAGACAATACCGCTCTTCCGGGCGGGTCAAGACTGATGGCGAGTGATTGAAGTGCAAATCACAGCTGCAGTGAGAGACCACTTCATACCCGAGGGGATGGGGGACGGCTCTAGTCAAACTTGTTGGGAACAGCAGGTGTTGACAAGGATGTGGAGACGTTGGCGCCCTCACTGCTGGTGGGAATATAAAATGGTGCAGCCACTTTGGAAAACAGTCTGGCAGCTCCTCAGAGGGTGAAACGTAGAGTCACCCTCTGACCCAGCAATTCCACCCCTAGGTATCTACCTGAGAGAAATGAAAACTTTGCACACATGCAAAATCTTCTACACAAATGGAGACACACTATTCATGATAGCCCAAAGTGGAAAAAACGTCCATAGGCTGCTGGGAGGAGAAACACAATGTGATCCATCCATGAAGGGAACGTTATTCAGCCTTAAAACAAGAAGGAAGCACCGACACCCACTATAACGTGGATGAACCTTGAAGACCTGATACTCACTGAGAGAAGCCAGACACAAAGGACCACATATTGTGTGATTCCATTTCTACAAAATGTCCAGAAGAGGCAGATCAATGAAGACAGGAAGCAGATGAGTGCTTGTTGGAGGCTAGGGGTGGGCAGTGTGAGGGTTAGGGAGATGATGACGAAGGGGTGAGGGATTTCCTTTTGAGATGGTGTCCTAACATGGATGATGGTGATAATCACAACTCTGTAAATACAAGAAAAGCCACTGAACTGTACACTATAAATGTGGGCGAACTATATGGTATGACTGATAACTCAGTAAAGCCATTTAAGGGAAAAGGATCCTGATGGGCCAAGGAGTCTCTTCTCAGGCTGTCAGGGGAATGTCCCATAATCCCTCAAGCCACCACTGGGTTTGCGAAATGACGAACCAGAGTCAGGCAGGGCCAGCAATAAAGAATGCTCTTATTATAATAAACGCGTAAGATAAGGGGTACAGATTCCAGCCCAAGGCAACCATAGAATGTGAGGATTCGAAAAGAAAATGACACCAGGAAGATGAAGAACTAACACGGACCAACACATAACTGCAGCAATCTTTAGTAAGAGAGCAGGGGCTTGTTTTGCAAGGCTCTGCCAAGTGCGCTGTGTGCTGGAGGAGCCCTTCTAGGCTCCTGTGTTCCCCAAGTGCTCATCACAGCATCGCCACACGTCCCAGTCTCTGGCTTGTGGATAAACTGAATACAAGGTATCTTCCCTTGGAGGTTCTAAGCTCCTTTAGGACAGAAATCTCTTGTTTATTTTTCTTTGAACACTTGATGTCTCTAAAATACTAACTTGTACACCGTAGGCACACAATAAATATTTGCTTTAAAAAAATGCATGGCGTGTACCTCTACTTGCGATAATGGTAGTCTAGGTAACTGGTCCAACCTGCCCAATGGCAACAACTAAAAAGGCTGGGAAAATATAGAAAACAGTGAAGAGTGAGCATGATCATGAGAATCTCTAGGCCAACATCCAGGTGGGGCAGAGATCTCAAGAGGTGAGCCTGGCATCAGGGCTGCTCTCATCCAGGGGCTACTTACAGATCTGAAGGGACAGCTGAGAAGCTAAGCTGCATGTGTTACCACTTTGTGGGGCTATGGGGAAAAATTACTATTGGTAGAGGCTCTGGGAACCACCCCCTGGTTGAGTTTCTGATTTCAAAAAGTAGTACATTAGAAGAAAGGGTGACCCAGGAGTAATGCAGCTGCTGTATGACCATAGTCCAGCTGCATAGCACCAGGAACACCAGACAATACCCAGCCCTGAAATAGGATTACGGACCTGGCAAAAGAAAAATAAATCATTACTGGAGCAAGATACCATTATCCCAGGTCTCAGATTATCTTACAAGTATAAATCCAGCACAGAGATAATCAGGCTCATGGGGCAGCTTGATAGTAAATAATAGGAACCACAGAAATAGCTCCATGGGGGCTCCCAGATACTATGATAAAACATCAAGTATAAAATAATTCTGCTTGCTATATTCAAGAAGATAAAAACCAAGCTTGAAAATTTCGGCAGAGAAGTGAAAATTGCATTTTGAAGAGCTGTGAAAGTTTTGAAAAAGAATCCAATACGTGTTTTAGAACTAAAATAATATATGATGATCCGAATTAAAAACTCAGTGGAAGGATATAACAGAAAATTAGACACAGCTAAAGAGAGAATTAATAAAATGAAAGTTCTGAGTGCTGTATATGATTAGTACAAGAATTTTATAAAGGTTGTTTCATTTTCCTGCAAAAGTGAACTTCTTTTGGGGGGCCTGGGTGGCTCGGTCAACTGAGCATCCAATGCTTGATTTCAGCTCAGGTCATGATCTCACTGTTCGTGGGATTGAGTCCCACATCAGACTCCATGCTGGGTGTGGAGCCTGCTTAAAATTCTCTCTCCCTCTCCCTCTGCCCCTTCCCTACTTGTGTACACGTTCTCTCTCTCTCTCAAAAATAAACAAACATTAAAAAATAAAAACATTGTTAATATTTATTTTTGAGAGAGAGAGAGACAGAGTGTGAGCAGGGGAAGGGCAGAGAGAGAGGGAGACACAGAATCCAAAGTAGATTCCAGGCTCCGAGCTGTCAGCACAGAGCCTGACATGGGGCTTCAACTTATGAACCATGAGATCATGACCTGAGCCAAAGTTGGACCTTAACTGATTGAGCTACCCAGGCACCACCTCCTGAAAAATAAAATTTAAAAAATTTTTAAAAGTGAACTTTTGGGCGCCTGGGTGGCGCAGTCGGTTAAGCGTCCGACTTCAGCCAGGTCACGATCTCGCGGTCCGTGAGTTCGAGCCCCGCGTCAGGCTCTGGGCTGATGGCTCGGAGCCTGGAGCCTGTTTCCGATTCTGTGTCTCCCTCTCTCTCTGCCCCTCCCCCGTTCATGCTCTGTCTCTCTCTGTCCCAAAAATAAATAAAAACGTTGAAAAAAAAAAAATTAAAAAAAAAAAAAGTGAACTTTTGCTGGTGTTTTCATCCATCACTTTGTAAAGGTAAATACCTTGTTCTTTAAAAAAAAAAATGCCATAAATATGTCTATGTGAAACTTGTTTTGAAGATGGTGCTCTTTTTAATAAAGGAAAATATGTCTATACATGAAAAAAATTAATGTGAAAAAGCAGTTTGCATTTGAAAGAAAGCCTCAAGAGGCAACAAAAAAAAAACCCCAAAAAATAAAACAACAAACCTACACTAATACTCCTGGTTAATATAACCTCTAACCTCCTAATAGAAATTTTAGCATAAAATCGTGGCCCACTCTAATACCACTGGGCACTAAGCGGCAATCTCCCTGCACCTCTCTGGAGAACTCTGAACTGGGTTGTTTTGCAGGTCACAGAACACAGACCAAGAGAGAAGAGACTCAAACTTATGGTTTGAAGAAAGAAATATTACTAGCAGAGGTCATGTATGCCCCATTTGAGAGTCAGCAGTGACTGAAGGAGAAGGACTGAACAATGCCAATAAGGTCACGTGTGCCTGCCTATTACCTTGTCTGCCTCCCACTGACTTGCTCCCTGCTTGGGTGAAGGGTGTGTGTGTGTGTGTGTGTGTGTGTCTGTCTGTCTGTAATCAGTAGCTTCTCTCTGTACATACTAAATTTATGTTTTTATGCCTAATCCTGAGTTAACACTCGAAAGAAAACAATCTAGAGTGGATTATGAAGAGACAAAAGAACAGAAAATATAGTAAAATAAGATATAAATTATATGGAAGGAATATCTAATGTTTAATTGGAGCTTTAGGAAGGAAGGAGAAAAAGAATGAGGAAGAAGCAATATTTGAATGAATAAGCTGAGAATTTTCCATAATTGGTGAAACATAGCAATCTACAAATTCAAGGAGCTAAATAAATCTCAAGCAGGATAAATAAAGGGAAATCCATACCTAGTACAGAAACTCCAAAAACAAAGAATTTTAAAAGTAGCCAAAGAAAAACATGACTTTCAAAAGTGGAAGCTTTGCTAACTTTTCAGCAGCAAAACTAGAAGCCAGAGTAGTAGAATTATAACTTCAATATGTTGGAAGGAAAACCAAACCAAACAAAACTTGCCAACCTAGACTTCTACCCAGTAAAAAAAGAAAAAAAAAATCCTTCACCAAAGGGAATTCTAGGCTGTACTTCAAACAGGAAAAAAAAGAAATTGTCCCAGAGGGGAGTTGGGGATAGACGTAAAAAAAGAAATGCCAAATGGGAGGGTAAATCCAATGAACACTGACTTTATAATGTCTTATTGGGTTTATGATATAGAGAAAATGAAAGTTCAAAACAATAAAAGCATCTAATGTGAGAGAAATGTAAATGTTCTAAATTCCTTGATTTTACTAGGAGAGGTTCCTATTTGATGATAAGTCAAGGTTGCATACTGTAATTTCTAGAACATCAGTAAAAACAATGGTAAAAGCCTGAATAACTACAAAACTAACAGAGGAACAAAAGGAGATATGAAAAACTCAACCAAACGAAACCAAGATAAAGGAACAAAGAGCACGTGAGATGAACAGAAAGTCTATCTGAAGTGAGATGATGATTGGAAGGTCGATAATTACATTAATGGTAAGAGGGTCAACCACTCCAGCTAGAAGATGATCACAGTAGATAGAAACAAAATCCTGTACAAGCCAAGTACAAGAGACACACCTAAAACATCAGGAAAAAGAAAAACTGAAAGGAAACAGATGAAAAGTTACATACCATTGAAATACTGGTAGACAGTTGGTGTAGAGAGTTTAATACCAAACAAACATACTTTAAGGTAAAAAGCATAATTAGAATTAAGGGTTACTCTATAATAATAAAAGATCATTCTAAATTTGTATGAACTTAATAACATGATATATAGAACAAACGTGCACAGAATTATATGGAGAGTTAGACAAGTCCACATTCACAGTGGGATATTATGATGTACTTTTTCCATTAGTTAATGGAACAAGCAGAAAAAGAAATAACTCTGTGGAAGATCTGAAACAATGTAATGAATAAACTTGACTTCATAGACACATATAGAACAGTACACCCGACAAAGGCAGAATACATTATTTTCAAGAAGATATAATTCATTAAAAAATTTGACTCTGTGCTGGGCCAAAATGCAAGTTCTAACAAATTTCAAAGAATGGATACAAAACAAATAACTTCCTCTAACCACACTGTAAATAGGTTAAGAATCAATAACAAGAATATAATTGGGAAAAACTCTGTATCATTGAAAACTACACTTTTGAATAATATGTCCCAAAGTACCCTTCGAAACAAAGAAATTAAAATGGAAATTAGAAATTATTTTGAACCAAATTACATATAATGGGAAAAAAATGACACAACAAAATTTGTAGAATAAAGCTAATGCAGTGCTTGGGAGGGAAATTCACAGCCTTGACTGCATATTTTAGGGAAGAAAGAGTCTGAAATATGAGCTGAGTATCTTGAATATTTCAAGAGGTTAGAAAAAGAACAGAAAATAAACCCAACAAAAGTAGATGGAAGGAAATCATTTAAAAGTCTAAACAAATGTAAAAGAAAACACAACAGAGAGAATGAGCAAAGCCAAAATTGAAAAGACTAACGAAACTGATAAACCCCTGGTGAGAATGATCAATCAGAAGAGAGAAGGTACAAATAGCAAGTGTAAGAAATGAAAAAGAGACTTCACCACACAAATAAGAGGATATTATGATCAACTTTGTGCCGATAAATAAGGAAATTTAGATGAGATGGACAAATTCACATAAAAATGCAATCTGACACACACAAAATCGAAAACCTTAGTCCTATATAACTATCAAATAAATTAAATCTATAATAGAAAAGTATATCTGATGATGAAATTTCAAGACCCAAATGGCTTCATTGGGGAATCCTACTGAACATTGCAGAAAGAAGAAATGTTTACTCATCTACCTCTGTGGGAAAGTAGAAAAAGATTCACCAACTAATTTAGGGAGGCTAGTAACTTTCTACTAACACTCAGCAAGAACAGTCCTAGAGAGACGGCACAGGCCAATTACATTCGTGAATACAGGTGAAAAAATAGTAAAGCAGGATCAGGGATTATATAAAAGGATAATACATCATGATCAAATTGGACTTACCCTAGATTTAACATCAATTTAATGCTGGGAAATCAATTAATGGAATTTACCACACTCATAGATTAAAAGGGAACATTCATGGTCATCTCAGGTCTTGCAGGAGAAACGTTTGCTAAAACTTGGAATCCATATACAATAAAAACTCATGGGAAAGAGTGAAACTTCCTGCCTCTGATAAAGGACATCAATAAAAAACCGACAGCAAACATCATGCTTGGTAAAAAGTTGAACCTTTTCTGTTTGAGGTAAGAAAGCTCACTACCATCATTTCTATTCAGCATTGTACTAGAGGCTTTAGCCAGTGGAGTAAGGAAAAAAAATAAAACTTTTAAAGTCCAGGAAGGGAAAAAATCCAAGACAGCCATTATTCTCTGATAAACATTCTAGGTAAAGCAAATGCAAAAGACTCTAATGATACATATTAGAAATAATAAAGGATTTTAACACAGTTACTGGGTATAGAGTCAATATAGAAAAATCAAGAGTGTTCCAGCAGTCAACAGAAAAATAAATTTAAAAGGTAGTATCTACCATGACTTAAAACAACAACAACAACCAATGCCTAAAGAAAAAAAAAAAGAAACAAAAAAAAACTAGAGAAAGATATGCAAAGATTTCTGAATGGAAAACTACTTAGAACACTAAAAAAAAAAACCCAAAATTACTGCCAGAAACTTAAAAAGACCTCCTCAATAAATGGAGAGACATAATACATTCACGGATAACAAGATGCAATAATGTAAGTATGTCAGTTCTCAAACTGATCTGAAGGTCGATCCTACTCAAAATCTCAAAGGTTTTTAAAAAATAAAACTTTTCAAACTGATTCCAAAAAATGAGACAATTCTGAAGTCTACAAAAGTCTACCAACAGTAGAAAGGATAAATAAATTGTGGTATATTCACAGGATGGAACGACAATGAATTAACAATGTACAATAACATGCGTGACTGTCAAGAAGAAGCCACACACACACACACACACACACACACACACACGCGCGCGCGCACACACACAGCCATAGGATTTAGGAATGCATGTTTTGATGGGAACTTAGAGATAAGCACAAGGAAGTGATTAAATAAAAACGAGAAAGCAAGTAGAGAAGATTTGTGACAGGAAAGGGCGTATAGTGGGTTCTGAGGTGCGGGCAGTGTTTGGGTTTTGACGTGGGTAGTGGTTGTACAAGTATTTGCTTTATGCTTAACCACCGGGTGGCCCATTTTTTTGTTTCGTTTAGTGCACTTTTCTGTATGGGTGCCTATTTCACGATGCTGTTTGAAAGCTGTAGGGTATTTTTTCCCGCACTTCAGAATCAGGGCATCTTGAGTCTTCATCAGGGAGACAAAATGAAAGCACATGTAAAACACAGCTGGTGACTGGACGAAAACATGGCAAAGGCCACAAGAGAAGACTGGCCACAAGAGTGGCCTGGACTGAGTCTCGGGGGAAAAACACTGTCTAAGGCGAAGCATTTGCTGGTTTTTATTCTGTACCAACAACAGGAGATGGACACGCTGACTGGCACCAGGTCACCGGCCAGGGACAAGGATGACTCTGTGTCATCCCACCTCAGCCCAGGCAGAATAAACACCAGGGCCCGGCCTCCTGTGCTCTGTGTGCTAAGAAGCCTCCACTTGGCTGATTTGTTTTCTTCTGTATCTAGAGACCAAAACAGGGAGAGCGTTCCTTGAATAAAAGGTATGAATTTTCAGATTTCAGGAAAGGTCTACTTTGATTATTAGTTAATAAAATGACATTCCAGGGGCGCCTGGGTGGCTCAGTCGGTTAAGTATCCGACTTTGGCTTGGGTCATGATCTCACAGTCCGTGGGTTCGAGCCCTGCATCGGGCTCGGTGCTGACAGCTCGGAGCCTGGAGTCTGCTTCAGATCCTGTGTCTCCCTCTCTCTGATCCTCCCCCTTCAGGCTCTGTCTTTCTCTGTCTCAAAAATAAATAAACATTAAAAGAAATAATAATAAAAATAAATAAATAAAATGACATTCTGAACCAACTGTTTCACCTCTATGGGTTCCTATAGTATGATGCAGTTACCTAGGAAATTGTCACTCTTGGGTAATCTGATAACATTGACTTCTTGAACCTGGATATTGGATGCTCAGTCCTTGGTCCCAGCTTTTCCTATCAAATGTACATTCTAAGAGACCCAGGAGGAACTCTAGGTCTGCTTAATTCATCTCATCTCATCCACACCGGCTGGTTATTACTCAGGGTATACCTGGGAACAGGGTCCTACCTGGGGAGAATCTTGGGCTTGGAAATAATCTCTATGGGGAAGACTTCCCCAGCCCTCACATTTTATTTGAGGAGGAAGTAAAGCTCTGTAATAAAGACATTATATACATGTGTATATATATGTGTGAGATATATATATGTATAATGGACCAATATACCTCATGAACACAGGCATAAAATTCCTCAACAGAATGATAGCAAATAAAATCCAGCAATATACTTAAAGGATCATGACCTTGTAGGGTTTATCTCAAGAATATAAAGTTAGTTTAACAGTTGAAAATCAACCAAGGCAATCCCCTACAATAGAATAAATGGGAAAATCACACAATCATCTCAATAAGTGCAGAAAAAAGCACTTGACAAAATTCATCAGGCATTCTTGAGAAAAACTCTCTACAAACTAAGAATAGAAGAGCACTTTCTCAAAATGATAAAGGGCATCTATAAAAACCTACAATGGACATCAAACTTAGCGGTGAGAACACTGAATCTTTTCCTCCTAAAGTTGGCAACAGGACAAGGATGTTCACTTTCACCATGTCTAGTCAACACTGTACTGAGGGTCCTAGGCACCCTAACAAGGCACAAAAAAGAAACAGAATGAATTCAGACTAGACAGGAAGAAAATCGCAAAGCTAATGACAGGTTCCATATGTCCTTTCAGTTTCCCCCAATGGTGGCATCTTCTATAACATCAAAACCAATGAGGCTTCTGGGTGGCTCAGTCGGTTAAGCGTTAAGTGTTTGACTCTTGCTTTTGGCTCAGATCATGATCTCATGACTCGTGAGATCGAGCCCCACATCAGTCTCCATGCTGACAGCGTGGAGCCTGCTTGGGATTCTCTCTCACCCTCTCTCTCTGCCCCTCCCCTCTCTCTCTCCAAATAAATAAATAAACCTAAAAAAAAAGTTAATTCAAAATGGATCATAGTCCTAAACATAACAGCTAAGCTATAAAACTTCCAGGAGAAAAATCTTGGTGCTAATAAAAATTTCTTAGGACATAAAGACTTCTTAGAAGTCACTGTAAAAGAGAGGAAAAAATAAAATGGACTTAATCAAAAATTTCATCTTCTGCTCTTCAAAGATACCATTAAGAAAATGAAAATGATCGGGGCACCTGGGTGGCTCAGTCAGTTAAGCGTCTGACTTTGCCTCAGGTCATGATCTTGTGGTTCGGGAGTTCAAGCTCTGCATCGGACTTTGTGCTGGCAGCTCGGAGCCTGAAGACTGCTTCGAATTCTGTGTCTCCCTGTCTCTGCCCCTCCCCTGCTCACACGCTCTTATGCTCTCTCTCTCTCTCTCAAAAATAAATAAACATTAAAGAAATTAAAAAAAATTTTTTTTTCAACGTTTTTAATTTATTTTTGGGACAGAGAGAGACAGAGCATGAACGGGGGAGGGGCAGAGAGAGAGGGAGACACAGAATCGGAAACAGGCTCCAGGCTCCGAGCCATCAGCCCAGAGCCTGACGCGGGGCTCGAACTCACGGACCGCGAGATCGTGACCTGGCTGAAGTCGGACGCTTAACCGACTGCGCCACCCAGGCGCCCCAAGAAATTTTTAAAAAACAGTACAGGGTTTCTTTTTGGAGTGACAGAAATGTTTTGGAATTAGTGGGAATGGTTGTACAACACAGCGAACACAGTAAAAGCCACTGAAGGGCACCCTTTAAAATGGTGAGTTTTGTTGTGTGAAGTGTATCTCAGCTCTCAAAATGGGCAAAAGACTTGAACAGACCCCTCAGAACAAAAGATCTGTGAAAAGACAGTATGAATTTCATATTTCATCTTTTTATAAGATGCTTCAGAGCACTAATCATTAATGCTGGGGACATGCCAATGCAAACCACAATGAGTACCTTGCCACACCCACTGGAATGACTCAAATGGTTTTTTAAATTCCAACACCAAGTGTTGAGGAAGCTGTGGGGTCCCTGGAACCTTCCAACACCACCAGTAAGAGTGTGAAGCGGTGCAAGCACTTTGGAAAAGGCCGGACTGTTTCTCATAATATTAAACATTCACTTGTCTGTGACCAGCAAGTCCGCTGCTAGGTATTTACACAAACGATATGAAAACATATTCCACGAAAAGATTTGTATGCAAATGTTCACAGCAGCATTCTTCGTAATTGCTAAAAAGTAGAAACAGCCCCAATGTTCGTCTACTGAGGAATACATACACATACTGTGATATATCTGCTCAACAGAATTCTACGCAGCGATAAAGAGGAAAGGACAGGTGATAGGAGAGACAAGAAACAGGGTTGGATCTCAGACATTAGGTTGATCAAAAGAAAACAGTACACCTGGCATGGTTGTAGTTACACAGGGTTCTGGAATAAGCAACAGAAATCAGATCAGTAATTGCCTGAAGCGGGGGTTGGGGTTGGGGAATTAGCTCTAAAGAAGAATAAGGGAACTTTCTGGAAGGAAAATGGATATTTCAATTGTGAGGGTAGATGTATACATCTGTCAAAATTCATAATTTATCAGAATGTAGACTTAAAACCTATGCATTTTAATTATAGTTTTATTATATATATTAGTAATTACAATATATTTATATATTATAAATTATATATTATGACTATATATATTACACCTCAGTAAGTTTGACTAAATAAATTAAAAACAGCATGGGGGTATGCCTGGGTGGCTCCGTTGGTTAAGCATCTGACTCCCATGCAGCTCAGGTCATGATCTCACAGTTCGTGAGTTCGAGCCCTGAGTTGGGCTCTGTGCTGAATATGCAGAGCCTGCTTAGGATTCTCTCTTTCCTCTCTTTCTGGCCCTCCCCTCGCTTGTGCTCCCTCTCTTTCTCTCAAAATAACTAAATAAACTTAAACAAATTAAATTAAAAAAAAAAAAGAGAGAGAGGGTATGGGATCCAGAAACAAACTACCTGGATTTGACTGTTGTGTCCCAGCTCCTGAGTTTAAAAGCCGTGACCCTGGAAAAGTTGCACATCCTTTCTCAGACTCAGCTTCCTCATCTGGAGAATGGGCATGCCATCCCGATGCGGGCAGAGGAACACTTCTGGCGGTGGCCAGGTGTTATGTGTGTATTAAGCACGGCCCTGTGCTTACCATGCACCAGGCGCTCTGCAGAGCAGTCTGCACAGAAGCGCAACCGAGTGGATGGGAAGCAAAGTGCATGCTGGGTCCTGGCTCCTTTTCACCCGTCAACTCTCAACTCGGTCGGGGTGGGCCGGGGCGGGGGAGGTATTAGTTGGCTAGGGCTGCCTTGACAAATTACCACAGATTGGGTTCCTTAAACCACAGAAATTTATTTCTCACAGTTCGGGAAGCTGGAAGTCCAAGGTCACGGTGCTGGTAGGTTTGATTTCTCCCGGGGCCTCTCCGCTTGGCTTCAGAGGCACCTTCTCACTGTTTCCTCACATCCTCTTTCCTCATTGCATGTGTATCCCTGTGTCTCTTGCTCTTCTTATCTCTTAAGGACCCCAGTCAAATTGCATTAGGACCCACCTAACGGCTTCATTTTGAATTAATGTCTCTTTCATTCTTTTTTTTTTTTTTTAAGTAGGCTCCATGCCCAACATGGGGCTTGAACTCACTACTCTGAGATCAAGAGTCACGTGCTGTATGACTGAGCCAGCCAGGTGCCCCTGAATTAACGTGTAAGATCCTCTGTCTACATGCAGTCACACTGTGAGGTATTGAGAGTTAGGACTTCAGCTTACGAATGGGGAGTCGGGGAGAACACAGTTCAGCCCATAACAGGGGATGAATCCACATTTGACCCACCTTGGACAGGAACGTCTAAGAACAGAGCCTTTATCCTTGACTAGTTGAGAGGCAGCTCAGAACGATCAACCAGAAAGATCAGTTATTTTGCCATCTTCTAGCTGCATAACTGATGCACTTACAAGTCCCTGAACTTGTCAGCCTTACCCCCACGTCTGAGAGGGGAGACCATCTTATTTCATAGGGCTGTTGGGAGCAGAAGGGACGGACACCATTAACATGGGATGAACTAGATCAGGCCGTGTCTGGGCCATGGACCAACACACAGCTGTTAAAATGATAGGGTAATTATCTCAAAATAGAAAGTTAAAAAGGAATGACAGAGAAGACACGCAGATATCTGCGTCTGTCTGCACGTAAAGAAGCAGCTCCGTGATATACAATGGAATGACTGAAGCAAATCCCGATGCCGCATCGGTGGGCCTCAGCTCTCCTGCATCAGAATCGCTGTGGACTCTCCCTGAACTGTTCTGGAGTGAGACCCAGGCACTGGTATTTGAAAAGAAATTAACTAAAAGCAAACAAAGGTTTTTCTCATACGCAGCCCAGGGCTGAGAGCCACTGATAACAATAAGAACTATTATTTTGTCCAGACTCTGTTGCAGACAATACTTGAAGCACTTTGAGTATATGAACTCACTGAATCGGCACAGCTGCCCCATTTTACAGATGAGAAAAGTGAACTCTGTTCCTGATCACGCAGCTGGTGGATGGTGGAACCCAAGCAGAGTAGTTCCAAAGATGAAACAGAATTCCATGAGGCGAGGGGAGGCAGGAGAACAGAATCTAGGAATTTTCAGTTTGAGTCTGTAGGGAAAGAGGCCCAAGAATATCATTATCAGCCAGGTTTGGAAACCCAGAGCAATGGTTCCCACCTCCCTGATAAAAACTTCCCTGAAGGAACTCTTTAGATGTAGAGATTCCTGGGGCCTCTGGGTGGCTCAGTTGGTTAAGCAGCCACTCAGGTCATGATCTCACAGTTCGTGGGTCCGAGCCCCACGTCGGGCTCTGTGCTGACAGCTCGGACCCTGGAGCCTGCTTCGGATTCTGTGTCTCCTTCTCTCTCAGCCCGTTCCCCACTTGCATTGTCTGTCTGTCCCTCTCTCTCTCTCTCAAAAATAAATAAACATTAAAAAAAATTAAATATAGAGGTTCCTGAATGCCTTTCCTGGAGGTTCTGATTCCCCAGGTCTGGAGCAGGACCAGGAATCCACATGTTTACCCGGGGTCTCAGGCAGGACCGGCTTTAGGGGCCTGTGGTCTGTGCTGGTGCACAGGGCTGTGTGCTCAAGAGAGCCCACGTTTGGTTCAAAGCTCTGCTGCCGACAGCTTCAAGTTCCTCATAATTTTATCTGTGACCTCACGTTGTGCAGGCAAGAGCACACTACCTCGGGTCCTGGGGGCTCAGAGCCTCTGCTTCTTGGTCATTTCACCTCCCACCACTGCTCTGCCTCCCTGGGATGGGTCCTCTGCCGCCAGAGCCCCCATGCCCTGGTGTCCCCAGCTCAGCCTGGTTCCCCCTCCCTGCTCCTGCCTGGTGACCGGGCGTTTTACTTTCTGGGAGAGAGAGAGAGAGAGAGAGAGGGAGAGAGAGAGAGAGACACCACCGTCTTGTCTGCCCTTCACCCTCTAGTCCTGATTCTGCCCTGATTCGGGCTGCACAAAGGCAGGTTACTGCTTCTCTGCCCTCACTCCTGCCACACCAGCGTCCAGGGGGACAGGAGAGCACAGGAGGGGACACCAGCATTGTTACATGCCAGCGTATGTCATCCAGGGGGAGTGAACTCAAAGAGGTGATATTTGGGCAAAAAGCAGTAAATGAGGGTGGGCTCCAGAAGCGAAGGGGAGGGGGGTGCAAGCTGGCTCACTCCAGGTGTGAGGCTGTGTTCTCAACCTTTAGTCTTAGAACCGTCCAGCAAAAGTGGAAAACACTGACATCCAGACCCCTCCTCCCTAGTTCAATTGGTCTGGGGTGGGGTCCACATACTTGTCCTTTAAGACGGTCTCCTGTGATTCCAGTGACCCAGGAAGGGTCAGGGCCCACAGGAGCGTTCGTTGGTTTCCAGGATGGATTAGGGGGTGCGGGAGTCTGTGCTCTTGGATTAAACTTTCAGAGCTGGAAGCGCCCCCGGATGGGCTCAGAGCCACTCCCGCCTGCTGCTACACACAAGGAACGAATGCCCGGGGACAATAGAGAGGCGACAGGGTCCTGTCCCCGCTCCCAGTCCGGCGTCCTGGCCGTTCCCAGGCACCCCGACACCAGAAGCCCCGAGTAGAGCTCGCCTCAACCCCTTCAGGGACGCCACCCGCCCCGGCTGGCCGCGAAATCCAGGGGTCCCTCCTGCTTTGCTTTGTCCGGGACGGGACTCAGGTGCTCAGATTGTGGACGGAGAGGCGGCTCCGCGCGTGGCCAACGCTAGGTGGCGCCCGAGAACCAGGCCTGCCCTGCTCCGAGGAGTCACGGGGTCCGGGGGGTCCTGTGGTCCCCGGGTCTGGTCAGCTGCTGGGCCTCAGAGCCTCGAGCCTCGAGTGCCCCTGTTTTCTCACCTCTTTCGCAGGGCTGTGGGGGCGGATAACGGGCAATAACCTCTCAAGACCTAGCCCTTGCCTGGCCCCTGGAGACGAAGGAGTCCACGTTACCTCCCTGCCTCTGGCCTTCTCTCACTAGGTAGGTCTGTGTTCTCAGGTGAGTTGCTCATCTCTGGTAGCACATCTGGAAGGTTCTTCAAAGGTTTCCACCTCAGTGCGTGCCTTAGAAGACTGTCCATTGGCAAGAAAATCACCTATTTTAAAAACAGGAAATTTATCACAACAAAGAACACATTTTCTACGCTGATGGGATGGGAGAGGGGAGTCACATCCAGCACCCTGAGACTCTCTGTAAAGTCCCCACTCTGAAAGGATCTGGTTTTTTTCTGCGTTATTTTCACGTCAAATGCTTTCAGTATTTTATAACAATTTTAGAACCAAAGTCCCATCACTAAGGTTGCTACTAATGGTGGCCCTCCCTAACACAGACTGTCTCAGAAACCCAACAGCCAAAAAGCATTTTGAAACAAGATGTCACCTTGCAGTTCTGAGTACTTAAAATACTTCCCTTTGAGAAGCTTGAGTTAGCATTCACAAAATGGTGTTCCCTGCGTTACCGGTTATTTCTTTTTCTCCCTCCCCATTTTATTTAAAACAATTTCTTCAACTAACATTTATTTGCCAGTCTCTGGATTAAAAAAAAAAAAAAAAAAAAAGTTCCAGGGGCACCTATGTGGCTCAGTCGGTTGAATGTCCGATTTCGGCTCAGGTCATGATCTCACAGCTCGTGAGTTTAAGCCCCGTGTTGGGCTCTGCGCTGACAGCTCCAGAGCCTGGAGCCTGCTTCAGATTCTGTGTCTCCCTCTCTCTCTGCCCCTCCCCCCACCTCAAAAATTAATAAACATTAAAAAAAATTTTTTTTAAGTTCCAAAAATCCCCCTCCTCAAAAAAAAGCCCTCCAATAAATAATAGGAAACCATCCCTACCCCTAGGAACTGCCCCCATCTGACAGGGAGAAAGGAAGGTATGTAAATGATGCTGACACTGGGAGATTTTATGGAAACGTGTGTTTAGGGCAAGCACAAAGGAGCAATTCATTATTTTTAAAACTTCGTATTACAAAAATTTTCCAATATAAACAAAAGTAAAACAAATGGTCAAGTGAATCCTGTCTACCTGTCAGCCAGCTTACAAAACTATCAACGTATCGCCAATCTTGTTTCATCTGTGCCTCACATGCCATAAAATTCACCCACCATAAATATATAACTAAATGATTTTAGTAAGTTTATATAAATAAATATATATATGGTTGTGCGACCATCATCCCAAAGCAATTTTAGAGTATTTCTACTATCACCAAAAGTTTTAAAACATTTTTTTAAATGTTTATTTATTTTTGAGAGAGAGAGAGAGAAAGAGAGAGAGAGTGAGAGTGGGGGAAGGGCAGAGAGAGAGGGAGACACAAAATCCAAAACAGGCTCCAGGCTCTGAGCTGTCAGCACAGAGCCCAACACGGGACTCGAACCCACAACTGTGAGGTCATGACCGGAGCCGAAGTCGAGCGCTTAACCGACTGAGCCCCGCAGGTGCCCTGATCACCAAAATTTTGATTGTGACTATTTGCAGTTCATTCTTGCTCTCATCCCTAGATGTAGGCAACCACTAATATATCTCTATTGGTTTGCTTTTTCTGGACATTGCATAGAGGGGAAATATAGAATATGTAGCGTTTTGCATCTGGCTTCTCTCACTGAGCATCACGTTTTCAAGATTCATCTGTGTTGAGACACAAATCAGCGCTTCGTTCCTTTTTACTGCTAAATGATATTCCACTGTGTGAAGAGACCATGTTTATTTATCCATTATTACTTGGTGGCACATTTGGGTTATTTCTGCCTTTTGGCTATTGTCAATAACATGCTGTTGAATGTTCCCATTCCAGTCATTGTGTTTTCCTGTCTCTTTGGTAGGGATCTAGGAGTGGAATTACTGGGTATGATGATAAGTGAAACATATGAAGATTCTTGTGCCAAACTTTCCGACGTGGCCATACCACTTTAAATTCCTGTCGGCAATGTAGAAGGATTCCAGTTTCTCTGCATCCGTGCCAACACTTGTTGTTTCTTTTTGATTTTAGCCCTTCTGGTGGGTGTAAAGTGGCATCTAATTATAGTTTTAACTTGCATTTTCCTAATGGATGATAATGTTGAGCGTCTTTTCATGTGCTTATTGGCCAACTGTATATCTTTGTGGAAATGTCCATTCAAAGCTTTTGTCCAATTCTTATTTTCATTTTTTAAAAAGTTTATTTTGAGAGAGAGAACAGAGAGCATGAGCAGGGGAGAGGCAGAGAGAGAGAGAATCCAAAGCAGGCTCTGCACGGTCAGCATGCAGCCTGATGTGGGGCTCAAACTCACAAACCGTGAGATCATGACTTGAGCTGAAACCAAGAGTCGGACACTTAACCAACTGAGCCCCCAGATGCCCTTGTCCGATTTTTAAAACAAACTTTTTTACTTTATTATAGATTTACAGGAAGATTGTGGAGGGAGTAGATACCCTTCACATCCCTCATACCTAGTCCCTCCTGTTGTTACCATCTGACACGAGTGGGGTACGTTTGTCACAATTAACTAAAGTCCATACCTGGTTCTGATTTCCTGTTCGGTCTTTACCTAATGCCTTTTTCCTGTTCCAGGGTCTCACCCAGGACAACACATTACATTTAGTTGTCATGTCTCCTCAGGCTCCCCTTGACCATGACAGTTCTTCAGACTTTTATTATTATTATTTTTATACCTTAACCTTTGATAATCTTATTAGTTTTGAGGAGGACTGGTCAGGTATTTTCTGGAATGTCCCTTAACTGGGCCTTTGTCTGATGTTTTTCTCATGATTAAAATGGAGTCATGGGTTTTTGCGGGGAGGCCTTCAGAGGTAAAGTGTTTGTATTAGGTTGGCTCAGGCTGCCGTACAAATACCACAGACCAGGCAGCTTCACCAACAGAAATTTCTTCTTGCTCAGTTCTGGAGGCTCAGAGTCCAAGATCAAGGTGCCAGGAGAGCTGGCTTCTTCTGAGGCCTCTCTCTCCTTAGTTTACAGATGACCATCTTCTCCCTGTGTCTTCACATGGTCCTTGCTCCACGTCCTAATCTCCTCTTCTTATGAGGACACCAGTTCCATTGAATCAGGGCTCACCCCAGGGATCTCATTTAACATTATTTACCTCTTTAAAGATCCTCTCCCCAAATATGGTCACATTCTGAGGTGCTGGGAATTAGGACCTCAACATATAAACTTGTAGGGAGGGGGGGGAGTCATAATTTGGCCCAAAGAAGTGTCATTTTCATCCTATCCAGGGTCCATGCTATTGACATGACTTATCACTATTGATGTTGACCTTGGCTACCTGGCTGAGGTGTGTTTGTGTAAAGTTACTCCTTTCCTTCCTGCTCCCATACTGTGCCCTTTGGGGAGAAGTCACGGTGTGCAGCCCACATCATGTTTTATCCCACTGTAGGGATTATGTTCCATGTATTTTGTAAAACTCTTAGGAGAAATCTAGGGGTAAATCTCTGTGACCTTGGTTTTGGCAATGGAAATCTTAGATATGACAGTAAAGGCACAGGCAACAGAAGAAAAAATAGATAAATTGGTTCTCATCAAAATTTAAAACACTGTGTATCAAGGGACATCATCAAGAAAAGGAAAAGACAACCTACAGAATAGGAGAAAATATTTGTAAATTATATATCTGATAAGTCTAGTATCCAAAATATATAAAGAACACTTACAGCTTAACAACGAAAAGTGTTTATAAATCTAGTGTTTATAAATCAACGCTGTACTGAAGAACCCTGTACATAAGATAATTGACATGTTTGAACAGATCTATAGAATAAATTCCCAGAAGTGTGTGTGGTCTTTTGACAGATATTGTCAAATTGCCCTCCATTGAGGGTGTATCGGTTTAGATGTCTCTAGAATTTATTTCCAAATCTCCTGTGAAATATGCCAACACCGACAAGAACGTTCATTATGGCATTCGTCATAATACCTCCAAACTGGAAAGAACCCAGTGCCCCTCAACACAAGAGTGGATAGACACAGCATGATCTCGTCATACCACGGAACACTACAAAGCAATGAAAAAGAACAAAAGTTCTGCCACCCACCACACAGAGGACTCTCACAGGCGTGTCAAGTAGTAAAAGAAGCCAGACACAAAACCATACTTACTATAGGACTCCTGTGAGGTGCTCAGTCATGAAGCTAAGGGAAGAAGAATCTCTGAGATCCAAACAGCAGTTAGCCTTGGATCGAGGGGTGCTGGCCACTCAGGCTCGCAAGAGTCCACTCCCACCCCGCTCCCCACGACCAGGTGCTCAAAGCGCCCTACACTTTGATCTGGACGATTGTTACATAGGTGAATAATACATAAAAACTCACTGAGCTACGTGTGCTTCGTTGGTATAAGTTAGATCTCAATAAAAAGCAAAAAGGTTAAAAAAAAAAAGCCAACACTGCTGTGCTAACCACATGGCCATGGTAGAGGGCGATCTCCTTAGCTACAAAGAGTCAGAAGGCAGACCCTGTGTCTCTTTTGTTCAGTCTTGAGCCAGCTGTGGGTTCCAGGTGTAAGGAGGGGGTGTCTAGCAGGGGGAGGGGTCCTTTAGGTGCTCTGGGACAGGCGTGCACCCCTGCCCATGCTAGACCATTCTCTGCACCAGCTGTTGAACAGCTGCCTGGTTATTTTTAGCCCTGGGGCTCTGCATGAAAAGAGCCTCACGCAAGGGCTCCTTTCTCCTGCCATTGACCCTGCTCCTGGGCCCTCTCTCCCCACCCACCCCAGGCTTTAAGGTTTCTGGAACATTCCAGGTCCTACTGCTAGACTACATGTTGCTATGGTGAGGGGTCTCTTCTGCAGAGGCAATTCCTTAACTTTAGGAAAGGACGATGTGGGGAGAGTTTATTTCTCATCAGACTCTGAGGCCAGGCCCCAGGAAGGTCCTGGGCACTCAGCAGCCTTGTCCTCTCTCTCTAGGGGAAGTAACACCCACCTGGAGCCTCAGGCGGAGGACGGAGTCCCTTCCTGGGAAGCTTGACAGTAGTCCTGATCTCTCCTCTTCAGGATCTTGTGGGCCTTCTGGCTAAAGAGGCTGCTCAGCCTCTATCCATCATGCCCCTCCTGTGGCTGGCACGGGCCTTCTGGAGAGCTGGCTGTCCCCTGCCTGCCCCATCCTGTGGGGGTTCCCAGTCCTGAGGCCAACCCCCTCCAGGACAGCTTGGGAAGGGGCTAAACTCTCGCCCCTCACCCCCACCCCCTCTTCTGGTGAGCATCCTTCAAGAGCCTTGAATCTTGTCTCCAAGCCCTGTTTGGCCCCAAATTCATCTTGTTCCTTATTTTGGAAAACCAGGATGCTTCCACCCCCACCTCGAATCGGAAGGGTGGCTGGCTGCCCACCTTTCCAGGGGTGGCGGAAACAAACTGAACCCCAGTGCTCTCCATTGTTCAGCTTAAAACTCCACAGGGGAGCCTCCTCCCCTTCGACCTGACTGCAGGAGAGGCGTTCTGAAGACACGATCTAGAAACGGATTTGAAAAATCAAATCCATTTTAAAAGTAGTGAAGGCATTTGCCTGCCTCCTCTCTCTCTCTCTCTCCTTCCCTCTCTTCCTGCCTTCTCTTTTTCCTTCCTTTTCTCTCTCTCTCCTCCCTCCCTCCCTCCCTCCCTCCCTCGGTCAAGTGGAAGGTCTCTCCGACTGGGGAGGAAGGTCAGGTAAACCAGACTCAAATGGACTTCACTGGGTTGGTCTGAGGCATTAGGCCCATGTTCTCTGGGCGGCGGCTGGGCTCGGTGAGCTGACCGCCCCCCTGGGTGGTGGGATCATCCCACCTCCGTGCACTAGGAGGGGGGACGGGGGGGCACACACTTCGTCCAGGAGCAGGGTGGGGGGTTCACTTCACTATCACACATCACCTTCTCCGCTGAGGGCTCTCGGTGGTCGGCACGCGGCTGACCCATCAGAATCCCCCCTCGGGCCCTGCGTGGGCAGAGCGTGTGGAGTTACTGACAGAAAAGCAAAAGCAGAATTCGTTTTCGCCCTTTGAGTCCGTGGCTGCCTGCCAACGTCTCCTTCAAATACGAACATTCCTGATTTCATTCTGGCACTTTTTGTCAGGTTATTGCAAATTGGAAGAGTGAGCAGACAGAAACAAAATGACATTTGCTGAGCGGGTGGGATTGTTTCTAAATCTATTCTCGAGAGCACACCAGTGTATGTACACTCTTCGGGGGGGCACTCTCCTCTGTGGGGGCTTTGAATCCAACTCAGAGCCGGCCTCATTTTACAACCGGTATCCTCCGGTCTCGATGCATTGCTGTTTCCATGTGTGCAGAATAAGGAGGCGTGGGACCAGTATATGGCGAGGACCCTTGTCAGCCATCCCTGGAAACATACATATGCGAGACAGATGGGTACTAGATCCACAAGATAATGGAGAATTCTAATAAATTTCACCGGCATCAAATTTTTATGTTCCTGTAAACTTATGAAAACCTTGAAATTAAAGTTACTTCCTCACCACAGTACCAGAGCGACTAATTTGATTGAAAAGCAAAACAAAACCCTTCCAGAAAAACTGATAAATTAAAACTAAAACTAATACCGCTTCAAAACCGAGAGTGATATCCTCAAGTGTTAACCTTTGCTCCCACGTCCCTGTGGCTGGAAGAATTCGTTATACAAGGTACTTTCTTGTTTTTTAAAAGAAGGTTACAGCCTTGGTATGCTGGCTGAGTCAAGTGAAGGGTCTCTTGGACGAGGAACTCTTGGTCTCTGACCTCACGGGGAAGGTCTGAAGGGCCACCTGGGAGGACTGTTTCAATCTCAGGAAAGCCACTGGGCTGGAAAGGAGTCCCTGCTGGGGCATGATTCTATGTCAATAGATGCTTTCTTATTTTCAAATGCGCTTGATAACTGGAAAAAAAAAGAAGGTAGACATTTCCTTCACAGACAGAAAAAAAAAAAAAATGCCACCAGGGCATTTGAAAGCAAGCCTTTTCTCTTTCTAGATAGTTGGGCTGCATTTTAAAACAAAAATGAAAGCAAGCCGGGTCTCCTCCCAAGGAGGCTACCAAACTCCTCTTGGTATTGTGTTTGTGAGCCAGCCTCACACACCTGTCTGCCCAACGGCACCTGAAAAAGTACTGGGAAGTACACACCTAACGGTCTTCCCCAGGGAAGCTGACCCAACCAAAGGAGGGGAGAGCTTTCTACGATTCCCGATTCCCAGGCTCCGAAGCCTGTCGACTCGGTTTTCAGCATATTCTTACAACTCAGGGGATCGGCAGTCACACTTCTAAGTGAAAAGATTAGGAAGCTGGGCCAGTGAATAAATGCTTACTTTGGATCTGTACTATTGATTAAAAAAAAAAAAAAAAAGTCACTGGAAAAAATGAGCCCCCTTCTTCCATTTTTGCTTGAAGCAGTCCAAAGAAAACAAGTTTTGGTTCGCTCCCGTCTGCGAGCTCAGCTCACGGTCCAACAAACTCCAGAGAATTCAGAGAAAGCTCCCGCCAGACATGCAGGAGTGTGTCCTACCCACAGTTCCCAGAGGCTTCACCTGCTCTCCTTCAGAGGTGGGGAGAGAGACTCCCAGGGAGGGAGTGCTTCCTCGCTCTCTATCTGCCTGTCTGCACACGTTCCTGCTTGGGGAGAGGGGCTAAATGAACCTTCCAACCCCGAGAGTTGCACCTGAGGCCCAGAAACTTGCAGCCACGCTATGTGTTCGGGACACTTCGATTCAAGCTAGGGAGAGCTGATGGCAGCACCCCCACCCCCTTCTCCCGGAAGTGCCTGCATTTGGTATTAAAATGCACCCACCTGCTTTTGACCCCCAACCCCCACCAGTGGACTGCATACCCACAGGGGCTAACCCGTATGAATTGGTCTTGTGTTAAAGAGAGGTTTCAGAACCCCTGCAGATAAATCCATTTTCTGATCCATAATTTACATTCAGCGCATTTCCTATTTGAAATTGTGCCAAGACCAGAATAAACAACAAAATTTGAGTCAATGATACTGTATTTTGAATTCTTTCCCCAGCTTTCCTCGATAGATAGTGTGAAGTTTTCTCTAATACAGTGAAACATTTGAGTACACGACAGATGACAAGGTCTGTAGTAATGACTTACAGATAACGTGCTTTTATCTATATACAGATGTCGCTTAGTATTTCATAGATACAGTTCTTCTTGGTTTTGGTTGTTGGCAAAACGTAAGCAGTTTCTTTCTTACTTTACTTTTACTCTTCTATTTACTTTTATTTACACTTAGGCCCCTTCCCTTGAACTGAAAGCAAACTTCGAGTCCCCGTCTCAGCTTCTGTCAGAAGAGAGAAGAGGGGAACGTGTTTGGAGGGGATGAAAGAAAGAACCACAAGCAGTTTCTAGAAAATAGGATCTAAAAAGAAAACTATCCATGCTTTTGGAAGGGGAAGCCTATTTATAATCCGTGATTTCTTTCTGTGTTTCATGGGTAGCAAGAAGCAAAGCCCATGCATAGGCAGCCTCCGTCAGCGTGTGTGAAGGAATGCTGGCTTCAGGGTAGGACATACGACCGTCCACAAGTCAAAGGCTGCTTGAAGGAGCCCTTCCACGGTGATTCACCACCACAAGCAAGGACACACGCCCTGGCAACTGTCAGGACAAAGCTGGACGGGGCCACGCTGGCGTGTCGTGTTACATTAGGGCTCGCGTGCCTCACAGAATTGGTTTTGGAAGGATGGGTGCATGGATTGAGACAGTGGAAGTTGATTGTAGTTTCTGGATCGTCTCAGGGACGGCTAATCCGAAAACGCCGTCTGTGATGGACTGTGACATCGACAGAGGATTTCCACGAGGATGTTAAGGCTTTGGGTTTTTCACACGACACTCATCAGCGTGCGGTTCTTGGTGCTCTGGTTTAATGCCGTAGCGCGAAGAGGGGGACCTGGAGGCCCTGCCTGGCACACCTGCTGCTGTGACATCTGAGGGTCACGGGGGTGGCAAAGGGCTGCTGGGGATCCAAGACCTGCTGCGCTAGGTCACTGAACACTGGTGAACTGCTCTCTGTGGACAGCCACTTCTCTGGGCATCCCCAGGTGGTCCTCTGCTCTTCCCCTGACCTCCCCCAAGTCCAAGGATAGCTTTGGGGAATCCCAGGATACTGGGGACTGGTGGGGGGGGGGTCTCTGAGGGTCCGGCTCACTGCTGCACAGGGTTGGCCCAGGAGTGGAGAGATGACAATCCTCTTTGTGAGCCAGGCTCCAACTCCCAGCTTGTGACTCTGGCAGCTCCTTGGGGTTAAAACCAGAAGGGTCTTGAAGATTATTTCCTGAAGGGCGGTGGATGTCACAGGCTTGCCTGGGCCCTGGTGGCAGTTTATGGCGAGGGGCTTGGGACGTCTCAAACTGGGCCAGTGTGTGAGGTGTGGACGGGGAAGAGTGTGACAAGTGGAACAGGAAAGACACCGGAATTCTCCAGGAAGACGGAGAGGCCGAAGGAGGGTTGGTGCCATTGTAGTGCTCGGACATCGCCTTCTTGCACTTCAGGAGGACTGGAGGAGGGTGGGGCCCGGCTGTCGCAGGGCACGCGGGACGTTCATGCTGTGGCAGTGGCTGTGCTCCTGCTAGAAGTCATCGAAGGGGCTGCTGCTATGGGCACTAGTGACAGAAGTCTTCTGTTTCAGGCGGGGACAGGAGCCACCGGTTGGGAATGCAGGACAGGAGCCACTGGTTGAGAATGCAGGCAAACTCTTGGGAGGTCCAGGAGGGAGGTCCAGGAACTAACGAACAGCTAGTTCATTAGGACACACTGGGTGTTCTCTCTAAGCACACAGGTCTGAGCCTACTGTCATTCTGCCAACAAAACGGGCAGTTGAAGAAGGAGAGGAGCAAATTTGGAAATGAGATCCTGAAAAGATCGAAGTGGCCCATCATATTGGCTGCGTAAGAAGCGCGAATGGAAGAATTTGGATTGTTATGTGATTTGTGCAGTATGTTCACTCTGTCTCATTAGAAATACTTTAGGAAAAAAGTTGCTTTTATCCTAATTTGGATGACTGCTTCAAATTTTTTCCCCCTCCAAATAGTTTTACCTTATCTTCTTAGGTTTTAATTGAACTAATTTCCTGGAAGTTCATGTAAATTGCATTTTTTAAATATTAAAAACAAAGAAACAAATCCAAATGCTCTCTGGGTATCATGGTAGGTTAGGATCTTTAGAAGTCGACAGAAGTCCCTGAATGAAATTTTGGGAAAGTGCAACTCATCATGCAATCAATAACAGGAGATCAGGGATCATGTTCAACCATATTCTTCTGTGCTACATGAACAATCCAAACGTATCTGTGATGCCATCAAAAATCTTTACTCTTGAGGAGGAAGAGGTATCACTCTGGCAAACCAAAATTACCAACGAAAAGCTCCACCAATCCACCATGCTACATGACTGGCCGCTAAAAGGTAAACTACTGGCTTCCTCAGTCCTTTGTGACTAGTCAACAAAGTCCATTTTTTACCCAAAAGCCCCACATTGGTGGACAATGCAAATGACATTCTATGTTACTTCAAGTTACATAGCCAAGTTGTACTTATTTCTCTTCCCCTCTAATACTTCCCTGAAATACCAGAGGTATGCAGATATCTGATACAGGTGTTTCAAAAATGACCTAACAGTATATATAATAAAGAATTTATTGTGTAATCAACAGTTAGAGGGGGAAAAAACCCTGATTTTATGTTAAAAGTATGCAATCTATTTGTTCTGTTGGCAGGAAGTATAGGACAGCAACATAACAACCTGCGCTTTATGCTGATCTTGCTGAAGGCACTGACATGTTGCAAACTTTGCCTCATTTCTGATGAGAGTCTTGGTTAGTATATGCACATTGGAATAATTTTAAACTCCATTTTAAGCATATGCCAGCTAATAAACATCCTACATTTAAGTCATGCATCCAGTCTCACAAAAAGAAGGGGAGAGGGAGAGGAGAGAAGACGTATTCTACCTTGTCGGTCACTTGCTGACCTGCTGTCTGATTTCACCATTTAAATGCGTGATGACGCACTCCACTACCTGGATTCTTTGCTCTTTCCCGGCAAAGGGAGGCGGAGGTCCAGACATCTAGTTATTTGGATTTGGCAGCATGCTCTGTGTTCTGGCTGTGTGGCTGGGAACGAGGGGCAGCCACCAGCTGAACCGGGGGGGAAGCCACTCAGCTACGCTCAGCTCTCAATCTGTCGCAGAGGGAAAAAAGCTCTCTGCCTACCTCCTTTGGCGAGGCGTCGTGAAGACAAAAGGGGTTCCCTGTGTCTTGAGTTCCTTGGTATAAAGCTGTAAGGGGAAACTGCTTTATGTGGAGGGGCATGTTTGCATACGTGAGAACTGAATTTAGCAGCGAAAGGGTTCTTTTCTTTAAGTCAATAAACTGGCTGCTCACCGTGTCATTGCAGGTTTGTCCATATTCCCGAAGTCAGACAGTGAGGATGGCATGAAACGAAACCTTACTTGGGAGGTTAACACTACCGGTGCAAGGGGCTGGGGCGGCAGTGGAATGAATGGAGGCACGTGTGTCCTTGGAGAGAAATGGCTGTCCCTGAGCTGGGGCTGGCTGGTCTTCGGTGGGAGGAGGTCTCCCCAGCAGCCAGTTCTGGAGAGCTGAGAGGCTGGAAGCCAGGGAGAATGTGAGTGGAGGTCTTCCCAAGGACGGGCGCAGCGAGCTGTGAGGTCGGCCCTGGGCACAGGGATGTCACAAGGGGCTGCTGCAAGTGTGCAGGTGTTCAGCACTTCCTTTTCCTGGGATCACACGGACAAGTCCAAACAATTCCTCCTTTCTGACGCCATCCATTGCCCTCCCAATCTACGTGGCAAGAATTTTATTTGCTGAGAAGATCAAGAAAGTCAGAGGAAGACGTTTAGAAGAGCAATTCGTTTACAAGATTGCCAGCTGCCTCGGCCCACTTCTCGACAGGGCACAGGGCAGACACGAGAAGGTCAGAGACATCTGGACCCCCTCCTCCTGGAGAGGGCAGGGAGACACTTTACTGGGTGGCGGTGTTCCTGAAAGGCTCCCACCAGCCCAATCAGTCCAAGCCAGCGCCTTGTTCTGACACCCTTGTGCTGGGGCCCCAACTGCCATCTGGAGACGACGGTTTTAAAAATAGAGCATATGATTTTATGGGTTGCATGTGGAGTGGCCTCACCCCTCCGTGAGGGACCGACCCGATACGGGTGCAGCGGTTTCTCTGAACACTTCTCTGTCTGTCGCTCTCTCTTGGGAGACTGAATACTCCTTAAGACCATGAACACAAAGATCATCTCATGGGCTACAGAGGACACTGAGAAGCCACTGTTTAAAAACGTCAGTAAGGAGAAGATGTCGCTACGCAAACCCAGATCCCTCCAGCTGTCCTCAAATTTGTAGCGGGAAAGCAATGGGAAAAGCAGAGTCTGTAACCACAGTGGCTGCTCAAATATTCTCAAGCCTTGTGGCAACGTCAACAACCCACATAAAGGGAGGTCTGCAATTACTGGGCGCATAGTAGGTACTCAGTAGTTACTGGCTGAATGTTCCTTATCTGTTGGGAAGAATCTGACTTTGTAAAACTGTAAAGTTCTTTGAGTGGCTCTTTGAATATAATCAAATAACTCAGGCATCAAACACTAACATGTCATTTGCTTGGGAATCCACGTACAAACAAGCAGCACTGACGTGGCGAACCAAATTTCCAATGGCGTCCGGAAATGCTTGGAAACCTCACCTGCAGAGAGTTCTAATAAAAAATCATCCCTCTAGTTACTGCAGATCGCGGGTACTTTATTTGGATCTAGGGACTCCGGAAATTGTACGCAACACTAAGAGGGTTTGTTTGTGTGTGTGTGTATGCGTGTGTTTTCTGTGTTTGCTTGTTTGTTTGTTTGCTGGAGAAAAGAGCCACAACTGTCATCAAATTATCAAAGGCTTTGTGAGCCAAGAAAGGTTAAGATCACTGCTTTCCGTGACTGAGACTTAAGGAGGCACTCGGCTTGCTCGATACATGACAGCTTAATTCACTTCTCCTTCCGGTGTCCGGGCCCAGCAGGAACAGAATTCCCCAAGCTTACATTAGTCTAGTTTACAGTGACAACTCTTTGGAGTCATGTAATTAAAAAAAAAAAAAAACACAACAATTTTTATAAAGGAACTGTATAAAAATAGACACTTGGGGGGATTTTTAATCTACACATAGACGCTGTGCAACTGTGTGCTTTTCTTAATCGCTTCCTCTTTCTTATCTCTTCCCCAGTTAGCTTCCTTTTCCTGGCACTCGGGATCCATTCCAGGTGCCACAAGGAGGTCCCCCACACTGGAGAAGAGCAGCCACAAAGGCTAAGTCCTACTGCAAAAATTCAGGGCCATGTTTCTTCACTGAGAAGTCTTCCCAAGACCCCCAGGGTGCCTTTTCTAGAAAAGAGACCCATGTTCCCACAAGACCTTCAGTGCAGCACAGACCATCACTGCCTAACCTTCTGAAAGGTCCCCATGGCTCAGGAGGAAAGGACGCCCGCGTCAACGAATAGTGCCCTCACTGGCACCAGGTTCTAGCAGAGAACCAACTAGAAGCTTGATCCCTGTGAAGCAATGAGCAGGGACTGGGGGGCCGCATCTTCACTTCCCTTCACAGAGCCTACAAGAGGATCCTGTGCTCTGAAGGTGTTCATAAATACTGCACTCACCAGGAAAAACTTTTTTAGGGGAAAAGCCTCTACACCTGAGCAGATCCACAGTCTGGCTCCAGAGGAGGTGTTGTGAACCCCCGAGATACGTACCAAGGGCATGTACGTGTCTTGAGGAGAGGCTCTGTGACTTTAAACTGATTCTGAAATGGGTTTGTGACTTCCCTTGATACGGACACCCCGGAACTCTGCAAGGAGAGGCTATGTGGGCACATTTTTTCAGAAAACCTACTTCATTTTCTCAGCCAATTCCTTCTCTTCACAGTTTGCAGGAGAAACTGTTGAGAGGGCCTAATACAACAGGGATAGCTGCTAGCGAAACTTGCACTGCAACCTGCTTTTTATCCTTTTTTAAGTTCCATGTAAAAATAAATGTTTTTCAACCTAAGTTAACTGTAGCAAATACGTCCATTAAAAAAAAAGAAACCACATACATAAATAGGTTTTTTTTTTTTTTTTTAGTTGCCTTGCTTTCCGAGTCATGTGAAAGAAAAGCAGATCTTCTTAGTTCAGCCACAAATTGCAGGAAACCAGGAGTGCCCCAATTTCTGAAGTGCTACACGTCTATCTTTTCAATGAGGAAATACCAGGCATCAAGGATTTAGATTTTAGAATATTTTAATATCCATTTCTTCAGTGGATGCATTTTCAAATAATTAGAATTAACAATTTAAAAAGAGCAGAGTGAAGGAACGATGGAAAATGCAAACAGTTGGTTCTTGCTAATTTAACTTTAGGTTCTAGGCATGATGTGATTTTCTGAAACAATCAACCAAAAAATGCTTATCTCAAAAATCTAGAAATGCAAACGCAGACAGATCTTTGGAAACTACAAATTATTACAGTCCACGTAGCGGGAAGCACGCGGCCCTCTGGCTCTCAGTGTCAAGTGCAAATGTGCAGGTGTTGCATAATCTGTGTGACTCTTCAAGCTACTTAAGGGCTTCATAACTGATGCTCTACGTTTGTTTGCACTGGATAAAATTGTGTGTGTGCTTGTTTATATATATATATATATATATATATATATATATATATATATACACATATATATATGTATGTATGTATAATTCGATCTGACTTGGGGCCAAGAAGAAAACAGCAGTTGCAACTCAAAGCAACTATTTACACACATTCAGTTCTGAAGTATTGCTTCCTGACCTAAGTTCGTAAGAGGTATTGCCACTGTGAAGAATACATCCATCGTGCTGGTAGCGCTTGAACTGCTTCTTAGGGACCCGTCTTCAGTGACTATTTGTTCAACGCCAACAGAGCTGGGCGCATGGCATTCCCGCTGCAGAGATTCTGTGGTCCTGCGTTGAGGTATGCTTCAGGGCAAGGAACTGGGAAGGACCCATGTCGCCTAGTGGCCCAGAGAGAACATCTGTACTGGTTATTTAGGAAGGCTCAGGGTGTTTTTTTTAAAGACAATTTTAAAACTCTGGGAGAGCCATCCATCAAAGGCTCCGATTTGCACACTGCTGGACCAGATCGCCAGATGTTAAGACCCTCTCCCTGCCGTCTGCAGCTTCCCAGGGTCAGGAATCACAAACATCCTTGCAGCAGGGGAAGGAATAAGAGAATGTGCTGGGGAGGACGCATGTGCAGAGATGAACCTTGTAGGGCGTGCTCTGAGCGGAACAGCAGAGACACAGCTGACGAGTCAGCAACTGCCCAGCCCCTTAGCTGCTGCCAGAGCTACGGAGCCTGGAGAAAGAAGGCAAAGGGAGAGGACCACACTCAGATACACTCCTTAACACTGATAGAAGCCCCTAACACCCACCTTCCCTATGGGCAAGGACAGCATCGGGTAGTGTTTTAAAACAAAAATAAAAATAAAAATTCTGCAGGATCTTGTAAGAATACATTCTTTAGAAGCAAGAGGTATTGTCACACCATCCTTTCTCCGGCATCGGAAGACCAACAAACTGACAGTAAAACCTGAAGGAAGATCTTGGTTACGGAGAGCGCTCCTGACTCGCTTGGACATCGAGACCCTGGCTGTGGCCATACTGCTGGGACCCATGCATGTCCCCAAGGAGAGCTGGCCGATCAGAATCAGTATTTCCTGATACCGGAAATGGCAGATTGCGTATGAATTTGGGGGGCGGGGTTGATAACGGGACCTGATGTAGATGTGACAGTTACACAGAGATTTTAGCAGCGAAAAGAAAATGCACAGGGCATGCCGGTAAAGACCTTCAACAGAGAAGGAGCTAGTCCTCAAATCATCCTGTGAACTGTATGCCAGTGTCACCTGGAAAATGACCACGACAAGGCAACTCTAGCCTGAGTTCAACACCACGTCCGCTCCAGACTCAACACGGCAAAACGTCATCACGGGCAGGATTAGCAACAAAGGGCCCAGAAGTGATTTTCCTTAGGTTTTCTACACTTGCCCTGGTTTAACACCTCATCTGCACGTGGACGATTCTGTCTCTACGCAGAGTGTAAGAACTCCACCTAAAGGGGTTTCAGATTCACTCACTAGGTTCAATCCTGCCGCACAGAGGCCCAGCGCAAGCCAAGAACGGGAAAGGATGAGAAACTTCTGGGCTGTGTGGGAGCCAAGCCCCTGCCGGCACTGCCTGCCCACCCTTGTGCTCTGCCCAGGCCTCCTGCCTCATACAGAGCAGGGCTCCGACTCGACCCCTGCGGCAGGAAGGCCCCATGGGCACCGATCTGCAGCTCGCAGGGCAGAAGCGGCTGCGTTAGTTAGGCTGAAAACCGTGGCTGGGAACATCTCTGGCCCAGAGTGCTCTGGCCACGTCCGTCCAGGTCCTGCTCAGCCCCTGTGTGGGGACGTGGCCCAAAGCGGCCAAAGCACTAGTGGGCATCTTCTCACCCTGCTGCGTGCTTGCAGCCCCCCTTTCCCCCACCCAGCCTATCTCCCTTCACCACAATGACCTGGCAGCCCCTCCCCCGAAACACGCACTTCCTGATAAATAAATAAATAAATAAATGCAACCCTCAGACGTTTATTTCGAGTTTCCCTCTCAGAGGACTCGGCTTCAGACAAACCCCTTCGCTCCCAGCTGGAAGACCCCTTGGTTTCCAGGGCAGAATGAAACACGGCTCTTAAATACCTGAGGCCTGGGTTCACGAGCGCATCCCTGGTTAGCATCTGGAATTTGGGCCTGCACGTGGAAGAAGCCCTAACCCCACCTGGCTGGGAAGCGGCGCCCCCTCAGCCCCGAGGGCCCAGGAGCTCTGGAAGGCGCAGGTGGGGAGGGCGCGGGCTGTCCAGGCTGGCGGTTGCTCGCACCCCACGCCCCCCCACCGCCCCTCACAGTGAGTTACTGGCACTTGATCTCAGATTCATAAATGAAAGTGTGTGTGCGTGTACATGTTTACATAGAAAGATCAGGGCACTGGGAAACACTATTACGTACACAGAAAAAAATAAACCGCAAAAACATTGTATTAGCAAAAACAAAACAAAACAAAACAAAAACACAAACGACGACAAAACAAAAACCCAAAGTGTCTTGTGAGGAAAAGCAGTAAGAACGCTATCTTAACCACAGCTTCTGTTTAAAAAGTCCAGCAATACCCAATGCCATGATCTCCACCGGCGGTCTCTGTCCCCAGACTAGACGCCGCGGCCAGCCCCCGAAGGCACTTGTTCTCCACGCTGCTGGACGGTCACACCCAGGGGATAGGGCTCCGGGGAAGAAAAGGAACGAGACGGATGGAAACGACCCCTGAATAGCTGTGGTCCGCACAGACGTCAGGGCTGCCACGACCACGTGACACCACGTCCAGGGACAGAGGCTGTGGTGCTCGGGACGCACAACAGGCAAGTACAAACGTGACTGGGTTTCAAGGAGCAGAGCACCGCGGCAGCGACGGGCGCTGCGTCACACGCTCTCAGAAACGTTGAGCCTGGTGAGCTCGCTGGCTTCTTCAGCGTCCGCGTCTTCACAGTCGCTTTTCTCTATGGCTTTGCCAAATCGACACCTTTCTTCGGCTTTGACAGGCTCCTTCCAGGGCCTCTTAGAGGACAGGTGAGCATCCCTGGCCTGCACGTTGTTTTCGGAACCCGGAGGCGTCTTGTCCGCACTCTGGACAGAAGGCACCAGGTTGGCGATCTCGTCCGTGGGAGACCGCCCGATGCTGCCGTCCACCTGGACTCGGATGTCCGGGGAGATGGACAGCTGGTGCTGCGGCACGGCCCCGCTGTCCGTGCACTTTGGGTACAGGTAGGTCTTCATCTGGCCCTTGCCCTTGACGTTCACCGTCCCTCGGTAGTCGAAGTCATAGCCCATCTTGCTCAGGATGCGGTAGCTCTCCTCGCTCACCTGGATCCGGCACTCCACCCCCGTGCTGTCCATCCTGCTGGCGATGTTGACGGTGTCACCCCAGATGTCATAGAGCAGCTTGGTGGTGCCGATGACCCCCGCCGTGAGCGGCCCGTGGTTGAAGCCCACCCTGAGCTTGAAGTTGAACCACAGCATGTTGCTGTTGAAGTCGTCCACCACGCGCATCATCTCCTTGGCGAACTCAAACAGGACCTGCAGGTGCTCCTGCGGGTGGCTGCCGTCCCGGCACTGCGCGCCGTTCAGCCCTGACGCAGCCATGTACGTGGCTCCGATGGTCTTGATCTTCTCGATGCTGCCGTAGCCCGGCCTGCTCAGGAGCTCGTCGAAGTCCCCTATGAGCTCGTTGAGGACGCGGTAGCACTCCTTGCCCCCCTCGTAGTTCTCCTCGTAGAACTCGCTGAAGTTGACGATGCTGGCAAAGATGACGCCCCCGCTGTCGTGGTTCTTGGAGTAGGTCTGGGAGACCTTCAGCTGCTCAGCCACGTGGTAGGGGATGATGTTTCTCAGCAGCCAGTCAGCTTGGTCCCTCATGCTCTGGATCTTGGTGCGGTGGAGGTCCGCCTCCACATCCCCGTGGTAGTGCAGGCGGTAGCTGACCTCGAATTCTCGATTCAGGAACCAGACCAACAAGAGCAGGAGAAAGAAGACAAGAACCCCCTCCTGGCCAATCAGGCTGGCTGCTCTGCCGTCACGCGGCAAGGAACTGTTGCACGGATTCCCCTTGGAACTGGAGAGTAAAGAGAAGAGAACCGATGTACCTTCTTAAATGCACCTTTTAAGGGAGAGGTTGCTGCTCAGGACTTGTGGGTTCTGAAACAGCCCAGCTAACTAGCACTCGGCACCAAATTCTGGGGCATCGACAGCACGCAGCCGCCAAGCGCCCCGCTCCCGTTTAGCTGGCTGGCTGGAGCGGTGCAGAAATAAAGGCTGACCTTTGTCACTGGCTTCTGAGTAAGCACTTGGTGACTGTGGTTCTTCAGGAGCCTTCAGCTCCTGGACTTTTAACATCTTTTCTTTACCCCCAACTTTCTATTTTGAAAATTCTCAACCTTACAGGAAAGTTAAGAGGCTACTTAAAACATTCATACACTCCTCTCCTGGATTCAACAATTGCTGATGTTTCCCTGCTTTTCTCTTTCCCTCTCAACACACACTCATGCACACACGCCTCTCCCGCTGAACATTCTGAATGTAAACTGCAGACATCGTGACACTTGGATCCTGAATACTTCAGTCCCTATCTTCTAAGAATAAGGACATCTCCCAACGTAACCACACTACCATCATCATACCCAAGAAATTTAACATTCTCTGACGCACTCCCTTTTCAGATTTCTCATCTAATGTTAGTTCTGAAAGATGTGTACTTTTACAAAGGATTTTGGTAAGTTCTCTACTGTCTACCCGTATAAAAGTCCACCAACGTACCATTAGCCCTTTCTGGGTTAGTTCTATTTTGCCAAAGTCATTTAAGACAATGTTAACATTTTAAAAAATAGTATGTATACTTTCAAGAGTAGCACATTGTGAGAAACTCAGCATAAATAGTGGTAAAAAACAAATGTCTTTCCTTCAGAGAAGTATTGATTTTCTTGTGGTTGCAAGAAATTCTAATACATGGATGTACTGTAACAACCAGACCCCAACCCTGGGCCTTTGGGGCTGCGTCCACCGCTTACTACTGGCGAACACCGCAGGGACGCTCCTGCGCACAGGAGGGAGTCTGTCTGTGGGACAAACTACTGGAGCCGGAACCACGGAGTCACTTCAACTACTGCACATTTACAATTCCAGCAGAAATTTTCCAATTGCCTTTCTCATTTCTGTTCCCTCTGATGACAGCGTGCTCTCGAGGCGGGGGGCTCTCGGGGGGTGGGGGCCTGTTCTGCAGTTGGACGGTGCTGACCAGCAACAGGTGTGACTGAAGATTAGTGCCAGGAGCACGGTCTCTTTGCAAGTTCCTTTTTTAGATACAGCTTTTCCATTTAAAAGTACTACATACTCATGAGAACAAATGTAGGGGAAAATGCAGAAAGAAAAGATTTGGCCATCATGGACCACGCAGAGGCAATCACTGTTAATGAGCATGGCATTTCCTTGTCTGTCTTCTGTTTGTTTACAGAGCTGTGAGTGCTCTGTTCATGTCAATTCTGGGCTCTCATGTGCTTCTACAGCACACAGAGTGGGCTTCTAGATCTTATGTAGCAATGGGCTGAGTCACTATAAATATGATTCTATATAAAATGGATAGGTCCTCAGTTTAGATAGCTCCATGGCACAGAAAACTCAATCGTGTAATCAGAATGTTTAAGAAGTTTTACTGTTACCTGTGACTTAAGGATATTATAAAAAATAACGAAATTGACCAATCTGGCCACAATGGTCCTCCATGAAACACAGTCACAGAAGCCCTGACCTTGGAATAAGAATCCCCAGACTCTGTCCCAGCTGACTACTGCGGAGTTCTGGAACCCTGGGCAAGATTTCTAGCTCTCAATCTCCTCACATGTAAACTGAAGATGGGCTGGAGTATTGCTAAGTCCCTCCTGGCCTCAGGTTCTATGCAAAAGGAGTTAACAGAGCAGGCCTGAGGCTGCTAGCCACAGAAAGGCCTACTGGCAGCACTGCCCTAGGCTGGCATCAGGATCTCGGATTTGGGGAGGTTCCTGCCCCCCTTGATAAAAGGGGCTCACCGCGTCTACACTGCTTGCGCAAACAAGGTGGTTTATGCTGAGGACCTGCCTTCCTTCCGAGAGTCCGGAGTTTTGATTGATGCCAGGCAGAGATGCCTATCTGACTAGCCTCTAATAGAAACCCTGGGTACAGAGTCTCTGATGGGCTTCCCTGGTGGACAACATTTTACCTGTTGTGTCACAGCTCATTGCTGGAGGAATTAAGAACGTCCCAGACTATGCGGTAGGGACAGCACTCTTGAAAGCTGGCACTTAGTATCCTCTGGACTCTATCTCATGTACCTTTTCTCTCTGCTGATTTTGCTTTGTGTCCTTTCATTGTAATAATCACAGTACAACTATGTGCTGAGTCCTAAATCCTCCTAGCAAATTGCTGGTTCTGGGGGTGGTTTTGGGGATCCCTGCCGTAAGTTCCCTGTGAGCCGGCAACCAAAAATGGCCTCTGTGGTAAGACACACCACACTTACTTATTCTTCCAATGGTCATTTAATCAAATGGCAACACAGATTATGAATCTCAAGTACTGAACAATTAACTGAAATGACCGAAACAGATTTGTGTTCAGCCTTGCAAGCCCTCTAACGGGCTTGAGAATAGGGAGAGAATCTGCCCCAGGAGGCAGAAGGCCTTCTCTTGTGTGGGCCCATCTCGGTGGGTGAGGAGGGAACCTTTCTTTCTGTTTCTCCAAAGTGGTGACATTAAGGAACAGTCCCCTTTATAAGCACATGTCACCGAGGCTCACCACCATCTTCACAGTCCAGTCGGGCTTTGTAGCCCTGGGGCAGACATGGGTGATGTGTCCGGGTCTCCTCAAGCAGGCTATTGCTCTCGATGCTTTTCTCACTGTGCTGTGGCCAAAGCCAGCAGTGTGGCCTGACTCCGGAGAGGGGCACAGGCCAGTCCCTCTGCACAGAGGAGGGGAAGACTGGAACGTAGGCCAGCATGAGGGAGAAGGGCACCAGACTGTGACATGTGCTTTCTCCTTTGTTTGAAAGGAGAGCCCCAATCCACAGATCTACATTTAGTGCCCAAGGGGCTGATGTGCAGCAGAAGAGATGTGTGACGGGTAGGTGAAAGAATTACTTCCCATCCATAACCAGTATTTCTCATTCCGCCACAGAAGGAGCCAAGATGGTGGTCTTATTCCTACATTCGAACAGCAAAGGTCAGTTCCAAAAAGAGGAATTCTACGTGACTCAATGCAAGAGTCAATCTATGACTTAACGGTGGGACATTAAGTCATAATTGGAAGTTGAGAAAAATGCAGTATATCCATGATCACAGAGAAAAGGGGTTAAAACGTCAAGAAAAACGGAGAAAAAAAAAAAAAAAAAAAAAAAAAAAATCACTCATGGTCCTAACCAGCTTAACATGGGATCTTGTTAACATTCTGGTGTATTCGGTGCCATTTAAAATCTATGCCTAGAGATGGGAGGTTGGGGGAGTGACTGAGCGGTGGCACGGGGGTACTTCTGGGCACTGGGAATGTTTCATTTCTTGGTCCGAGCGGCAGTTTAGTGGGTGTGCTCACTTATGAAAAGTCAATGAGCTGTATTCTTATGATCTGGGTACTTTTCAGTGCACATGTTATATATTCATCAATAAAAAGTTTACTTAAAAAAAGGTGCTAAGTGTTTTGTTTCCAACTAAATACTATAGTCGTGATGGTAACAGAAACACATGTGCACTGGGCCTTTGTTCCATACTTTAAATCTCCTTCCCAGTGTCCATAGGTCCACAGAGATTGAATATTTTAATTGTAAAAACAAAAAAAATCATTCATCACTCATTACCAGATCATAACTATTGCATATCTTACATTTTTTTCATATGTATAATGAAATACTGACAGGATATTTCCAATTCCACATAAGTGTTTTTCTTATTGGTGCATCTTAACAGTGGCAATATTTGAGAACATGTATCATAACTCATTTCTTTTTATTGGCAACTGAAGTTCTGGATTGTCTCCTCAGCGGATAAACAAAAATAGAATTATTACGTCAAAGGCTATAAACACTTTTGTAGACGGATCGCCAAATTACTTTCCAGAACTATGTACCATTCTGAGGAGTGATGAGGCATGTCAGAAAGAGGGGGGCCCACTAGTGTGGGACGCCAGGGTTCACACACTTCCAATGACTAGCTGTGTGACCACAGACAGGCTCCTTAACTTCTCTCAGCTTCAGCGTCCTCATCTGGAAAATGGGGACAAAGCCGCCTGATGTGTCAGGCTACTGTGAGAATTAAATAAGCCATGTATTTTAAGTGCCTGGTAGCTTAACAAAATAAACAGTGGCAGGGTAGGAACGCACCACACCTCCACCCACACTGGGTATGCACACTGTAACTTTGTGAACGTCCAATTTAAAAGACCAAAAGGAGGTGTGTAGTTATTTAAACGTCCGATGACTTCAGGAGTAACCTATTTGGCCTCTACCTACATTTCCCCCCCGTGAATTTTTTTGGTTTTTTTTTTTGTCCTTTATTTATGCAGGCCCTAACCAGCTCTTTAGGTGACGGCCCACAGCTATCTGTGTGCCCACACCCCATTGGTGTGTCAGTCAGCCTTTTATTTTTGTGCGTGTGCGGCTTTATTTATTATTTGTAAGACTGGAAAGTTATCTGTTTTAGAGGCCTGCAAACTAATGTTATTTTTTCTAGACTTTTATATAGTCTTATATAATTTAATGCTTATTTCTAACTCTTCAGTTTATTTAGATCTTACTTTGATGTCTATAGTAAAACAAGGGTCTAACATTTATTATTTCAAATTTCTAGTTAGCAATTTCAAAATATTTTAGGGAATTAAAATAAGTACTGTCCTAGACTTCACAGATTTCCCTCCTAACATGCTGAAATCTTATGTAAAACTGAGCCAAATCTAGTATGTTCTTAACAATCATTTCGTTTTTTCCAGTAAGATACTGTAACTATGATCTGTTATTTCAACAAGTACATACTTTCCACTTATTCTTTTAAGAATTACATATGGTTCTTTTTCTTCAAGATACAACTGCTTTTTAGGAAGTTACTCTCGTTTGTTCAGATACAAGCATGATGTTAACAGCTTACCTGAAATTCTGTCCCACATCCAGGTGTGAAATTACTACGGAACTGAAATTAAAATGCAGAAAAATATTATTATAAAAAGCAAAGAAGGCATTACATAAAGTGATCTGAGAAGAGTTTAAATAAACAATTTTCCTTTTTCAAATATGGAGACCAAGTTAGATAACTAAGTATAGTTAATTCTTTATTATAATTTGATGCTGGGTTTTAACTAAAAATCACAACAGGCACGGGGCACCTGGCTGGCTCAGTCGGTTAAGCGTCTGATTTCTGTGCTGACAGCTCAGAGCCTGGAGCCTGCTTCAGATTCTGTGTCTACCTCTCTCTCTGCACCTCCCCCGCTCATGTGCTCGCGCGCGCGCACGCTCTCTCTCTCTCTCTCTCTCTCTCAAAAATAAATACATATTTAAAAATTAAAAAAAAAATCACAACAGGCAAAGTCAGTGACATAGCTAATAGGCCTTCATGTAAGGTGTGGAACAGATGCACCGTCACCAAAGAGTGACATCTAACAAGGAGTCTCCAAGGCGTTCATGTGACTGTTAGGACTCATCTACGGGTTCCCAAAGGCTAGACACCAGTCACGATGAACAGCAATGCCTGTTCACAAAGGACCGATTTAGAAAGGAGCTCAGGAGGGGCGCCTGGGTTGCTCAGTCAGTTAAGCATCTGACTTCGGATCTTGGCTCAGGTCATGATCTCACAGTTCATGAGTTCAAGCCCTGGATCAGGCTCTGTGCTGATGATGTGAAGCCTGCTTGGGATGGTGTCTCTCATTCTCTCTGCCCCTCCCCCTGATTGTGCTCTGTCTCTCTCAAAATAAATAAACTAAAAAAAAAAAAAAAAAAAAAAAATCTGTTAGAGAGGAATTCAGGAGACGCTGGCTACCTGAGAAGCTGGTGGTCCCAAAGCAATCAAGTCCCAGTTTGGGGCACAGAAACCACAGACTATAAAGAACTCCCTCTCGGTGTCGGAGCAGGACCCATGACCTGCAGGATCCTCTCCACAACCCTCATAGCCTCTTCTAGGGTCCTGTTGCACCCAGCTTCCCCCCAGGCCAGCAAATCAGCCTAGTGCCCCCACATTTCCTGGTCCTCTAGATCCACGTGCTCTGCTCACCATGAAGGGGGACCTTACACAGCCTCTGCCAGCAGCTCCCCTGGGCAGCAGAGGCCAGGGGACAGCTCAGAGCGACTTTCACCATCACAGGAGGTGTTAGATGATGTCACAGAGAAGTAGAGAAAGAGCGACAGCAGAGACACTGCTCTGAGTTGAATGTCCTCTCCTCTCCTTGCCCAGACATGGCGGTGACCCTGGTTTTCCACGTGTGCACAGCCCTTCTTTCACATCTGCAACCCCCCCCAAGGCTGGAGCGGTTCTTGGAAGTCCCCTCCCCTACACAGGGGGCTTGTTCATCACTCCGGCAGCTTTCTACCCTGTGACCCTGCAAGGCTCAGTGGGGCCGACAGGGTCGATGGGCTCAAAGGATTTTGCAAGTAGGGAGGACTACCGGGTGCAGGGGAGACTCAGGATGCCAGCCGCACCCCAACATCTGCTCTTTGAACTCTGGACAAAGGTGATGGAAGTAGTCCCTGATCACTCTGGTCCCAGTGGAAAAGCCCGGCACCAGTGACTGAAGGACATTGTGAACGGCTGATGGGGGATCTGTGGTGGTTCTCTTAAAAGGTTAAAAGGCATGACGAATCCCATGCTCTTGGGAGAGAGTTTTATAATGACCCTGATTCCAGATGGCCATATCTTCAGAAAGGAAAATGTACACTGTGCTCTGCTTAAAGTAATTTAACTATTTATTAAGGTTTCCTTTCAGATGCTGAAGGACAGCTTTACTTAAAATTCCCTTTTGATCTTAATTTGCAGAGAACTTGAGCGTCTTTCATGTCGTCATTATTCTGTGAAATAAACTGAGGAGAAGGGTGCTTACTCTGTCCGTTACCAACCACTGGTCTGGTCAAGTCCACAGGTACACGATGGCGGTTTCATCTGCTATTGCAACAAACTAGATCATTGTCTACTTCTGAACTTATTACAGCAATGGTTCTCAGCAACAATAATGCCATTCCTAGGGGCATTTCTAAACTGTTGGGGCTCCCTCTGGTTGTCCCAGTAATTTGAGGAACCAGGAATGTTAGATGTCCTGCAAAGCACAATGAAGGAACGCCCTGTATAACTTTGAGATATCCTACTGGCCTAAACCCACTGTAATTATAAAACAGTGGTTCTTTAATATGTGCTAACAGTAAAATGTTTTTATACGCAGTTACCAAAAAAAGTCCAATATTTAGGAGAAGTTTAATGCTTAATGGCTTAAGGACATTATCCAGAAATTTCTAAGTTAATCACTGTGAGCATTCTGCTATCTAAGGTAACACTGTTTTTCCAACTACACAGCTAGCTGAAAAAGGCTAATAGCCACAAAACCAGTTGCAAATGCGCAGTGATCAACAGGAGACTTGTTTTTAACACACTAAGAATCAAACATTATTTGGTTAGTAGGACAAAATAAAGACAGGGATCTTACTGGATTTCATTAACATAGAATGTTTTAAATACAGCACAAATCACTGCCATCCTCTATATTTCTACTTGTTAATTTTTCATAGCATAACGGCAAGAACTGGTCCCGTCCCTTGGGGTCTTCCACACGGTTCCTCTTTCTTTTCCCACACCGTCCAATCTATTTCTTGGAGCCTACCAGTGATAGGGTTTTGAAGGCCATTTGAATACGTGGGAATGAAAAGTATTCTTCAAATGTGGGAGGATTTCAAGACAAAAGATATATTTCCAGTGACTGGTCAATACTCTGTTTCATGTCATGATGTGTGTCACGACAGGGAGTCAATATTTATAAATAAGGCCCAGGTCGCCGGCAACAGCACCATACCCCCTCACTCCCTCTCCTTCAGCAGCCTGCAGTCTGTCTGGGTACATTACCCCTACTCAAACAAAGTCGGAACCGGCTTCCTCTTTGCATTCTTGGTCTACCTATTCCTTGATTCCTTCACTTTCTTGATGGGCTCGTATGCAACAGCCTCTGGTCCCACTTCTCCAGTGTAAGGAAGTTCAAGCACAAGCTTAATGCATTCTGTCCTCTAGGGCAGGGGTAGTCACCCAAGCATGTCTATATGCAAATACGTACTACATTGCCAAAAATGATCTTTTCTTTCTTTTGCATATTAGTCTTGGGGTATGTCGTGTATGGTGAGAGCTGTCGTGCTGTGATAGTACCTGTTAGAGCAGAGGGAGAAGGCATCGCCTCAGACGTGAAAGACACAGGTGAGGTCGGGAAAGGGGTCCCAGCCGGCGAGGGTGCCGGACTCAGACCGTGGTGGTGGACGTACCTGTCCGGGCAAAGGGAGACGTAGAGCAGGAGCAGCGGCCCAGCCCCGACGACTGTGGCTAAGGAGGACCTCATCCAGGAGCTGAGCTGGCAGAAGTTACAGTAGTGCACGACAGCGGTCAGGATGGCGGAGCCCGCGAACACGGTGAACTGTAACAAGGGGCCAGCGTGGTCAGTGACCCGCCCCACCTTGGCCTCACTCCCGTTCTGCCATCAAAGGATTCACTCACTTATCTTTCTTTCAAAATAAAAATCGCTTAATGTCTGGCAGTTTCAGGGACGGATGGCACTCTGTCACGTTAATTGCCCAGAGCTTTAGGCTGCAAGTCTGCACTAGCACCAAAGTTCTCCAGATGTGTGGGAACGGCATGAGTCACGCCAGAGGAAAGGGAAGGCAGGCCACCAGTCTGAAAACCACCGCCGTTTAAGTGGTTACCTTTAAGAAGCCTTCCTTCAGGCATCCCGCTAGGTGCCAGCAGAAATGTAATTTGGGGTATCAAATGCAGTCAGCCCACCCAGCTCAGGTCACATTGGCTTTCACCAAAAACATGACCTTCCAGGGGCGCCTGGGTGGCTCAGTCGGTTGGGCGGCCGACTTCGGCTCAGGTCATGATCTCGCGGTCCGTGAGTTCGAGCCCCGCATCGGGCTCTGTGCGGACAGCTCAGAGCCTGGAGCCTGTTTCAGATTCTGTGTCTCCCTCTCTCTGACCCTCCCCCGTTCATGCTCTGTCTCTCTGTCTCAAAAATAAATAAACGTTAAAAAAAAAATTAAAAAAAAAAAACAAAAACATGACCTTCCACAAGGGCATTAATTCACTCCTTCTGGGGTCTAACCAGGAAGCTCCTCCCTGATCAACAGCAGCCGATCCAGGGGCCAGTCACACAGCTGTGCTGGTCCTACAGACGAGCACTATCTTGTACTTGTCTGGAAACGTGGGGCTGATGCTGCTTGGTGAAACATGTAAGCAAACAGCTCATCTGGAGCTCGGCAAAGAGCAGGTGAGGTTGGAGAGGGCACATGTCAACCGGGCAGGGCAGCCGCGTACCCAGCCCTGTTGACTGTGCTCAGTGACAGGCCACGTGCTCACCTCCCTGACTGCTTCAGGCAAGTCTTTTCAGAAGACAAGCACAAGGTGGTGACAAAGAGTTTGTCCCTCTTTAGAGGCCTATATTTAAACTGCTGTCCCAAGTCATCAGACTTATTTAAAAAAAAAAAACAAAACAAAAAAAAACAAAACACGAAATTGTGCGAAAGAGCCCAGAAACAGGCACCAGGCCTTTACTTACGTGTATGTCGGTGTCAAATTCAGAGGTGACATGTGAATAGACGGCGAGAGCAGGGAGTGACACCAGGATGGCCCCAATGAAATGGCGCGGGAGCCAGCCGGCTATCCGCTCCAGCAGGCGCTTGGTACAAGCCATCACATCCTCCAGGAAAAACACCATCCTGGGACAAGGAGAAAAGGGGTGTCTGCGGGCAGGATCAGCCTGCCGGGGAAGATGAAGGCAGGAGACCCACAGGCTGCTGCCGTGGGTGTGGGGGCCGCAGAGCCCTGGCCCCTCACCTCTGGAAGATACCAAGGGAACTCGACTTGCTCAGCTCATCAGACCTTATTCGAAGGTCATTTGTTGCCTCCTGATAACACGTGTTTGTAGAAAGCCAAGCATAAGCTTCTGTGGGTCTCAAAGGAGCATGGAAGAACCAGGCACGGGAACATGAACAGGCCCCACCTGCTGTCCCAGCCTGCCAGGGTAGGGGTCCGGGGGCTGGGCGCTTTGGAGGTGTTTGGGGATTTGGCAGGGCCTTTCTGGTTGCCACGGGGACTGAGGGGTACTGCTGGCATCTAGTGCGCAGGAGCCAGGGAGGGGAGGCTCTACCCTGCGTTCTGCACAATGGCCACCTGCCCCCTGGACACCCACAGAGGTGAAAAACCTGCTGCTGCTGACCTCAGCCTAGAGCCTAGTTATATCTCGTTTTTTAACAGAAAGTGGTTTCTGGGTGGTACTATCGCAGTTATCTTCCAGGAATGGACTACTGTGTGAAGTGCCCTTGGCTTTGTTTGGGGCCTCAGCAAGGCTCACTCAGCAGTTCAGAAATCAGGTCAGAGGCTGCAACCCAGCTCACAGCACCATGCCACCAAACCCGCACACCTCTAGGGGGTCCCTTTGTGGCGATCGCGCACCTGAGGACACAGCTGATGACTCTGTTATGACCTCCCCGGTGGTGCCGCCCTGGCAAATACAAGGTGAAGCACTATGTACTTGATGTATTTTATTTTTAATGGCTTTCTTGACTTTCCTCCTTCGTGTCAGAGTGAGGGCATTTCACGGGCCCTTCTGAAACTGTGTGTATGGGTGGGTAGGCTGTATTTCAGGATGGTGATGTGGACATCACAAAAAGAATCTTCATAAAGAAAGGAGAGCAAGTATGTGGGGCGTAGAACCACTGTTCTAGAGGAAGAACGGTTTGGGGTGAGGGGCCAGTACCTGGATGCCAGCAGGGGGAGATGGAGGAGGGCCACCGGGGTTCAGCTTGGGAGGGAGACCCACACACATAGACCCTCTCTCTGAAGCCTGGCCCTAGCGAGGAGGAGAAGGGACAGACCCACTATCCTCACCTCTGAGGGGGGGGTGGTGGTGGTGCAGGCACTGTTGCTCAGCTTTGACACCAAAAGTTCCCCTCCAGGACCTCTGCCACACAGCCAGGTGCCCGTACCTTCTGTCACGGACACCTCAGCGCAGCAGCCACAGGCACGTACGCTTGACCTCCACCAGGAAACCGCAAATCTTGGCCATTTCCCACATGGAGCCAGACAGGCCCTGTCTGACCCTTTTAGGGCCTGGATGGGTCTGGCCTCCTGACACTCAAATGGATAATGGAGTCCTGGGAATATTTCCAAGACTAACCACAAATATGCTCAAAGGCAGAATACATAAGCCCCATGAGGAGGCAGAGGGAGCCAAGTTCCAAGAGGGAGAAGGCAGGACCGACAGGCCCTTCATGAAGGTCCCCAGGATGGCAGAGCTCTGAGGATGAGACCCACTGTGCTCATGCCCGCCTGGGCTCAGCACAAAATGAAGGGAGTGCAAGGATGGGCTGTGACTGCGATGCAGGAAGGCTTCTGGAGGAGGGTTAGGCCAGCCACCAGAGAAGCTGCAGAACCAGCCTCCCTGGGGCACCCACATATTCTGCAGCACGGGGCTCCTGTTGACCTGGGATCCTAAAAATGCCCTCTGCATGGCGAGAGGAGCTCCATCAAGTTCCGGACCCCTCCCAAGCTTTGATGATACGGGCGAAGTGGACTTTTAAGGTCACACCAGTGGTCATTCAGGAGGAGTGGCCACCTCATTTGAAGGTGCTTGCAGAGCATGTGGGTGTGCCAGGCCCAGAACCCACTGGGGTGCAGCCAGGCCTGGCATCTTTGTGGCCTACAGCCCTTGGCAGTCTCCAGGTTAGCCCAGACCCTATAGAACTAGCTCCAGTGGAACAGGGAACGGTGGTGTAAAGGGCTTTTTATTTATTTTTTTTTATTTTTTTTCAACATTTTTTATTTATTTTTGGGACAGAGAGAGACCGAGCATGAACGGGGGAGGGGCAGAGAGAGAGGGAGACACAGAATCGGAAACAGGCTCCAGGCTCCGAGCCATCAGCCCAGAGCCTGACGTGGGGCTCGAACTCACGGACCGCGAGATCGTGACAAGGGCTTTTTAAAAAGGCATGGAGATAATGCTGGCCTCTGAGCAAGCAGGAGCCTTCTCTAACTGCCAGGACCTGTGTCACACAAAAACCTGGGCCCAGGGCAGGGAGCGCGAGGAGACTCACTGCAGGTGGATACCAGGTTTTCTTTGGGGTGGCAGAAATGTTCTAAAGTTATCTGGTGATATTTGCACAACTCTGTAGGTTTACCAGGAATCACTAAATTGTACACTTACACGGGTGAATTTCTAGTACGTGATTAAAAAGGAAAAGACAAACCAGGGGCCTGAAGATGCCTTGGTTTGGGATCCCAGAAGCAGAGCTGATCTGGGAGTAGTTCCCAGGCAGCTCAGTAAGGGGTGCAGAGCCGCCCTGCAGGGGCCCGTAGGGAGGAATCACTGGCTCTGCGCAGCGAGGCTCAGTCCTGGTGGGGAATCTGGGTGGAGAGCGCAGATGCACCCTGCAGTTACCTCAACCTGGAGGAGACACGAAGGTCAAGTGTGAGGCCTCCGGCAGCCAGAGAAGGCCCTCAGCAGAGAGCCCCAGGGGTAGAGGCCGGTGTGGGGGAATAAGGGGACGGTGAGCATGGGGATGGGGAGAGCGATCCAGACCATATACTCCAAAGCGGAGCGGCAGGGGCCTAGTGTTCAGAAGGCTCAGGGCTAGGCCTGAGGCTGCCGTTTCCTGTCCTGGGGTGTTGGGGAAGCAGAGCAGACACTCGAGGTCAGGGCCCTTCTCCCCGTTTCTGTTTTACATGCAGCTTCTGGGGGCAATTAGCAGAGGGACCGCCAGGTGAGACTGACAGGACTGGACAGAGGACACGGTCTCGGTGCCCAGGAGGCAGACGGGGGAGAGCAGAGGGCGTGCGTGTGAACAGAGTACCCTGTGCATTTGCATCTAGTCGGAAATATGCAGAGCGGCTGTGAGCGTCCCCAGGTGCTGGGCTGAACCCCAACATCGGGCTGAATGGGTCTTGAGGGCCTACCTTCCCTGAGGGGTCCCTGCTATCCATTCAGACCTTCTATCCATATGGGTCTTGAGGGCCTACCTTCCCTGAGGGGTCCCTGCTATCCATTCAGACCTTCTATCCATTTCTAAATGGGTTGCTTGTCTTTTCATTACTGAGCTTACATTCTAGATGGCAGACCCTCACCACAGCTGCGGTTGGCAAATACTCTCCCGCCTGCAGGCTCCTTTCACTCAGACCCGAGAAATGACAGGTGTTCTCTGGAACACAGAGGCTTTAAATTTTGATGAGGCCTAACTTATGTCTTCTTCCTCTGGCCACTCGTGCTTTCCGTGTCCTAAGAAAGCACTGCCTGACCCAAGCTGGTGGAGATGGAAGCCTATGATTCCTACTAACATCTTGGAAGTTTTGCTCTCACATCTAGAAGAGGCACCCATTGATTTGCCAGTGGCCACCCACTACGTGAGCCCCGGACGCTTCTGTCCTGTTTCTCTTCCCTTTCTAATTCCCTGTCTTTCCACTTGCTCTCTTTAAGTCTCTGAGCTGGGAGACTCAGGGGCTGGCTGGCAGCTGTGGGGCTGGAGAGGACATGGACCCCCTCTGGTAAGGAAGATGCTCACCTCTGCTGAGGGCCGCGGTCTGCGGAGAGGATGCTGTGCAGTGGGGCTGGAGGAGGGGAGGGGACAGGACCAGTCCCCCAGCAGGAGAGCTTGCAGGGGCCTCTGGCAGGAGGCGGGTCAGCGCAGCCTCAAGCCAACTGCGCAGCCATCAACTATGGAGCCAGCAGAGGGAGCTACAGGCTAAAGGCCGGAAAGAGCCCTGCAGGTGGGCCTTTACCTGACGGAGACCACGAGGGACAGCACCTCCAGCAGCAGGGCGGCACCGAAGACAGCCAGGGCGGCGGGCGGGGGAGGCATGGAGGCAGCCCCGTACTTCAGGAAGCAGGTGATGGACAGAATCAGAAACACTGTCGTCGACAGAAACACATCCAGGAGGGAGCTGAAGGTGGCGCTGGCAAAAGTCTTCACGGGAGAATTCTTTATAACCTGTGTGCGGGAAGGAGGGGAGGCGGGAGGCGTGAACCAGAGCTGCGGCAGATGGCCACAGAGTAGGATTTAGATGAAAGACAAAGCCAACGTTTGTTGAGTACTTGCCCACCCTGGACCGAATACAAGTGTAAGTTCTTTAAGGCAGGCCATCTCTACTGTCGCTTTTAACGAGGACACTAAGGCACAGAGCAGTTAAGAAACTTGCCCCAGGTCACACAGCAAGCAATTACAAACCAGTAAGTTCTCACAAGCACGTTACATAATGAGCCTGAAAGGTGGGTTATGGACTGGCAAAGGCAACGACTCTGTGTCTGTGAAGCCGTGTAACAGAAGCCATTTTCTGGAAGCTTCCACTGAATGCTGGGTCCCAGGTTCAGGGTGTGTGACAGCTGGCTTCATGTCAGCAGTAAGAGGCAGGGACTGAAGCTGCAGCAGATGAAAGCATGGGCACATCAACAGATAGTAAGATGCTCATGCCTTCAGTCAAGAGCCTGCTCGGGGCCTGGCCCTGTGCGGTCGCTGGGAGCTCACAACCTAATGGTGGGGACAGACAGGATCTGAAACGACAGGGTGCTGTGGTAAACATAACAAAGTGACATGCATGTAGTGTTAGGGAGTCCCAGGGAAGGAAGGAGAAAATGAGGCAAATGCCAGCCAGCAATGAGCAGGGGGCCCAGAAAAGACATGCCTGCGATGCTAAATGATGGAGCACAGAAAGATCGGGGTTGTTTTCCCTGTGTGGATAAATTCACATGCAGACGCAGCTTGGGGCTTATAGACTGTGAGAAATCAGGAGTAGCCTTCGGTGTCCTGTCACTCAAGGCGAAAAAAAAAAAAAAAAAAGTCTGCCAAAGCACAAAGCTGATAGCAAACTGTCCAGCACAAACAATAAATTTCTTTCATAGAAGTATGAGGGGAAATGCACCTCTTCTTGATAGCTGGTCCGATAGGATCGCTCTAGCTCCTGATCCAGGAAGTTCAAGCTGAACTGATTGATGGGTGGCTTGAAAAAATAATCCTTCATCAGGCTAGAAGAAACGAAAAATCCATTTGATCAACACTGCGCACAGTCATTGTGCTGACTGTATCAGAAGACCGCAATTTGCTGCCCCAACACCGTTCCCCAAGCATGTCACAAAAACATTGTCTGAGGGTCACTATGTGATAGACCCCGCCGGACCACTCCCTTAGGACACACACAAGTCTGGAAAGTGCTTTGTATTTCTAAAACACATGTTGTGTTTACTCTCCAAAAAAACAATGGCTGCCCACTGTCATTACAGCATACATCGTGAGAACCCTGCTTCTGGAAACATCTCTCAGTGTTTGAGGAAGAAGGCAGCTCTATTGTGCTAGAAAACAACTGCTTCTGGAGAGGCAGACATCCTGTGCTGAGAAGACTTAGGCTGATTCCAAGGCTTCTGATGAAAACATCACTCGGAGCTGCTGTCCTGCCATTCAGAGCTCTGACAGTCAGTACCGCTGTCACAGCAGACAGGCTGTTATCACAAAACTGTTTACAGAGTTAGTGTAACTGGGGTGCTATTGTCACATGTGCAGATTGCGTGTGAAACCTGAAAAATAACACTCAAGGATTTTAATAGCAGAGAAATCAAACCTGCTTTATGTGATTCTCATTCTTTTGTGGGTTGCTAGCAAATACTAAAATCCTTTTTATTCTGCAGAAAATTACTATAAATTTAACAGAGTGTTGACATGTTTTCAGAAGGCAAATACAACCAGGGAGTGTAGTCTCTTTCCCTCAGACAATAACTTCTGCAATTAAATCAGATAAAACAGATACAGTCCCTCCCATGTGCCTGACACACAGTGGGGTTCACATAGGCACGCTCCCTCCTGTCCCTGAAGCACAGTGGACTCTCTCCTTCTGTGACAGGTGCTCAGGACCTCACTATACTCATACACTCAGAAGAGAGAAAATTCCATCCCCAAATGTTGACCCTCGTCATCCTTTCCACTCAGGAAGTGTAGACAGAGGAAAATCAACACAGCGGCTATAAGGACGATGTGCAACGGCCACAGTTAGCAGTCAAGGGACAGGATCCACACAGCCAGAAGCCGTGCTGTTCCTCTGAAATTAATACTGGGAAGTTCCATTTCTGGGAACAGAGATTAGCTCCTTTTGGACCAATCCCCTCTCAGATAACAATAAACCCTGGACAAGATTATAAAAATTACTCCTGGAAGGCAGTACAGACTAACCAAAGCAGACAGAAGATGGAGGAGAGTCAGACTTGGAAGAAGAGAACAGCACCAGCTTAATTTCCCTTTTTTTTTTTTTTTTGGCCTGAAGACCGCCATTAGTCAGCAACACATGCAGGATGGCTAAAACTCAGATAGAAAAGCCACAATCTCGCTGTCTTGGAAAATCAGGAAACAATGTTTGGGGGCTCATGGTTGAGAAAATGGGGTTGAAAATCCCAGAGGAAAAAAAATAGAGAAGGGGCACCCCCACATTCACCATATAAGCTCTGCTCAAGTCTCTGGCTGACGCTTGAGGTGTGCACATGCACAGCAGACTCTGAGCAGCCTGATTCAGGCTGGAAAAAAAAAAGAGCAACTGCCTACCCTAGGGGAGGCAACGTTTGGTGTCTGAGTTTAGGGAAGTGAACTGCCTGAGGAAGGAAAGAAGGAAGTGAGGGGGGGAAGGGGGAAAGAGAGAGAGGGGGGAAAGGAGGGAGGAAGTGAGGGAAGAAAGGAGGGAGGAAGGAAGGAAGGGAGGGAGGGAAAAAGGAAGGGAGGGAAGGAGGAAGGGAAGGAGGGAGGGAGGGAGGGAGGGAGGGAAGGAAGGAAGAGAGGGAGGGAAGGGAAGAAGAAAGGGAGGGAGGGAGGAAGGGAGGGAGGGAGGGAGGGAGGGAGGGAGGGAGGGAGGAAGGAGAGGGAAGGGGAGGGAAGGGGGAAAGAAAGAAAGAAAGAGAAAAAATTGAGACTCTTCAGAGTAATACAACAGAATCCAGATTTTCTGAGCACGACACAATCTAAAATTACACAACATGCAAAGAAACAGGAAAATATGATCCAACTCAACAGAAAAGTCATCAGTGGAGACCAATGTGAGATTACCAAGAGAATGGCACTAGAGGCTGGGGTTATAATGCATGTAAATGTAACACGTGTAAAAACTACAGCATAAGGGGTTGGAAGAGAAGAATGTATCTATACAGCTATAGGATGTCTACATGTTAAGTGAAATGATACAGCAGAACCTGGCTGGCTCAGTTGGAAGAGCATGTGAATCTTGATCTTGGGGTCATGAGTTTGGGGTCCACACTGGGTATAGAGATTAGTTACATAAATAAGTAAACTTAAAAAAAAACATAAAGTGAAATGATACAACATTAACCATAAGAAGACTATAAAAATTCAAGGATGCTTATCTGTAAGTTCTAAGGCAACCACCAAAAAGTAAAACAAAATAATGCAAAGAAGTATGGCTAAAAAGCCAGTAAATATATTAAAATGGAATTAAGGGGCAGAGATTTTTAGAATGATTTAAAAAAAGTAAGACCCACAAGAGACACACTTCAAATATAAAGACAGAGGTTGAAATTTTTTTATGGAAACTGATATACAAGGCAAACAGTAAGAACAAGAAGGCTAGAGTTACTACACTAGTATCAGATAAAGTGGTTTTTAAGACAGAGTATTACCAGGGATAAAGAGGGACACTTCAAAATGACAAAAGGACCAATTCACCAGGAATTTATAACACTCATACATGTGTATATACCTAAAACAAAAAGAGCTTGAAAATACTTGAAACATATACTGTCAGGACTAAAAAGAAACACCAACAATTCCACAGTCACGGTGACAGATTTAAAAATCCCTCTCTTCACAATGATAGAATAATAGACAAAAAGTAAAACACAGAGGATCTAATACTGCCAACCTCTGGGACCTACTTGTGTTTATGGGTCATAACATCCTAAAAATGCAGAACATATTCTTTTCAAGTGCACGTGGTATATTCACCAAAAGAGACCCATGTGAGACCATAAAACAAGTATCAATAAATGTAAAAGGACTGAAATCACAGAGTATGTCTTTGGCTACAAGGACATTAATCAGACATTAACAACTAACATATCTGAATACCATTCTTCACTGAAAGGAGGCGAGGCTCTTCGGAGAAATAGCCGATTCTTGAGCAGGGTCAGAGGAGATATAAAATGGGCCTGGAATATCCTGTTGTGCTAGAAAAGGGTGCCCGAAACTTTGAAAAACAAAGGATAGGGGGGTGTCAAAAGGACATGGGGCCCAGCCCGAGGGGCGCTCTGCCTGGCAGATTCAGGACAACTGGAGCATCACACATAAAAAGGCCAGTGGTGAGACTGCATCCTATGAAATCCAAGAGGACTCCCTGAGTCCAGGCTGGCAACAGATGGATGCAAAAAGTAGTAAGTAAGGAGGGGCTCTTCTTCCTTACGGTAGGCCAAGGGCCTAATGAGAAGTGTGCGGTTGGTGCCGAGGTAGGAAAACTGACACTTTGCACCACCAGAGCAAAGACCGTTCCAGGCAAGAACCATCAATGGAGATGGAATCTAGGGCAGTCTGATGAGGAATGGAGTACGTGTGTGGTCTTCAAGTCCCACTTAATTGTCTCGAGGAGACAATAACTACAGACTGGAGAAGTCAACAGCACCGGCCTGGGTACTCAGAATCCCTACCATTGATGGAAGACAAAGGGCGCCGTGTGCCTCTGGATAGGGAACCTGAGAAGGACACATCATATCTGTGGCCAAAATTTCTGGCCAAACTGGAATATGAACTGTAGATTAGATAAAATATTCCATCTGTGCTAAATTTCCTGAATTTAGGAACCATGGTTATGTAAAAGGACATCTTTGTATTTAGGAAATACACAATTTAGGGACAAAGGGCATGATGTATCCAACTTACTATCAAATGGTTCCAAAAAAAATAAAACATAAATTTCATAGAGAGATAAAGAAGGAGAGAGAGAATAAAACAAACATAGTAAAATGTTACAAGTTGGTAAGTTGGGCAAAGAGTAGAACGAGAATTCTTTGTATTATCCATGCAACTTTTCCGCAAGTTTCAAATTACTTCAAAATAAAGTAAATTAGTGACAGTGGAGGGCAAACACATGGGGATCAGCAAATTCAGAAAAAGGGAGAGACCTCTACCTACAAACCTGCAAACCTTCACTTTCACTGGGAAATGGCTGATGCTTACCTGTCTTCTTTGATAACATCAACAAAATGGGCGTCTGTTTTCTCCCGGATGTTCTTGAATCTCAGCGGAAGGAGAGCTGACTGGTCCAAGCTCACTCCTGCCCACCTTCCCTTTTCCTGTAAGATCTCACACAGGGAGGTCTGACTGTTGGTGAGCCTCTCCTCATGGGGAGGACTCAGAAGTCCATTTTGAGTTTTGGAATTAGGAGCTCCAGGAGCCTGCCTCAAGACAAGGGGAGTGGGAGGCAGACACAGAGGCTGAAGTGCAGGCATGTCACAGTGTTATTCCATCCCGGCCTCCACCACACCAGCCCTGCCGCACGACTGACCAGCACCCTCACACCTCTGTTCTGATCTGACGCTCGACCTCTCCACCCACCCGCTTCTCCCCACCCCTGCTATTTTGTCAAATTGCACCTCCAGGGGTCGAGGCAGCCAGGAAGGTGACATCGTGGGAAGGACCAGTAAGGAGGTGGAGAGAAGGCCAAGGAAGAGTTGAGGCTCTCGGAGCTTGCCAACCACAGAATCGGCATTGCAGAGGGCTGTGGGGGAAGCGGCGGGGGGGGGGGGGGGGGGGGGGGGGGGGGGGCTGGGGCGGTGGATACGGTACGGTACGGGGATCGATCAGAGGGAGGGCGGAGGATAACAGACGCAGGCCTCCCGGGAGAGTCAGCCTTTATAAGCTGTATTCAAAGGGCTCCCGGTTTGGTGCTTGTCCTCCCTTCCTCTGCGGTCCTGACTCTGTCTCTGGGTGAGACTTCAGTGGCAGTGTCCTTGCTGCCAGCCCTGACCCCAAGCCTCTCTTCACGACACATCTCTGCTCCTGCAGAGCCCCCTCGTGTCGCTGCATGTGCACGTTCTGCCCCGTGCTCTGGCCCCACAGACCTTCCCTGGCTACAGCAGTCCGCATCTTGAAGCTCTGAGTGCCTGCGAAGGCAGGCATGTGATTACTCCACTTCACGAGGGTGAGTCCTGACTCTCCAACCCGATCTTACTGGTCTAGTCAAAACCCAAAGGACGAGAAGGTATGGGATGGTGTCGCCCACGGGGAATTATTCTCAGAAGTGAGAAGCCGACAAGACAGGAATGTCACCAAGGGTGGATGCACCGGGAGAGGAGCTGACGGAAAGAACAGCCATGAGCTTGTTACCTTGGTGCTGTTTTTATGCTCCTCTTGACAGCCGTTTTGGACCGCTCCTCCTTCTGCACCAGCTTCCGATTTGGGGACGAACGTGATTCCGCACGAAGGGCAGGTCTACAAGAAAAACACATGCCGTAGGAACACACCCAGAAAGCACAGCCACAACCCGTAATCCGATCAAGTCTATCAGGTGCAATTGGTTGTGGCGCCGAATGGTTTTAACCAAGTGGAAGGCTTACTGAGCCACTTGAGCATGAATTAAAAACAAACTGGCGAAGTGAAAAACGGAAACACGACCACACAGACTGGTACGTGAACACTCAGGGCAGCGCTATCCGTAACAGCCAAAAAGTAGAAACAACTCAAATGTCCATCAATGGATGAAAGGATCAGCAAAGTGTGGAACATCCACAGGATGGAAGAGCATTCAGCCATCAAAAGGAATGAAACCCTGACACGTGCTACAACATGGATGAGCCTTCAAAACACTGATAGGTGACACGGGCCGGACACAAAGGACAACATTATTACATGATTCCATGTATATACAATGTCCAGAGAAGGCAAGTTCATAGAGATAGTAAGGAGATCAGTGGATGAGGGGATGAAGGAATGGGGAGAGAGCTAAAGGATGTGGAGTTTCTTTTGGGAGGTGATGAAAATGTTCTAAAATGGACTGTGGTGACGGCTGTACAATCCTGCAAGTATACTGAAACCCACCAAATCGTCTACTTTAAAAGGGTACATTTTGTGTGAGTGTAAATTAGATCTCGATAAATCTGTTATTAAGCCAACAAACCGGCCACTAGCCTACACAAGTTTCTCAGGCTGTGTGTGACGGTGAGCTGTTTGTATACAACAGGCTGAAAAGTCAGAGGGACATGTTTACAGACGCAGGAATTCTCCGAAGCTTGAGCAATTAGCTGACCCAGAAAAGACAGGCGGAGGCTCAGCAGGGACAGGCGGAGTAGAAAGGGCAGGCTTTGCCTCTCACAGCCAGGGCGTGGAGCTCCCTGTTCAGACTGCGGACCTCAGTCCTCTCACCTACACACAGGAGTGGGGATGGCTGCTGCAGACGTGTGGGAAGAACTAAGCGAGGAAGATGGCGACTCGTGGCCTTGCTCCCGGCGCTCAGTGCATGCTGCACCGACTTACTCTTACTATGGACGTGATCCTGCGTGCCGGCAGCCGCCACCAAGACAGCGACTAACGGCTGCGGGTGGAGAAGACGAATGGCAGCAGGACAGATCTAGCGGCACTCTAGAACAATTTCTAGCATACTAAGCACCGTTAAACACTGGAATGCATTATGGAAGGCTAGACGTTATTTTAGAAAGTTAAGATAAGTATCATTTAGGGGCACCTGGGTGGCTCAGTCGGTTAAGCATCCTACTGAGATCATGATCTCATGGTTCACGTGTTGACAGCACGGAGACTGCTTGTGATTCTCTCTGCACACTCACTCTCTCTCTCTCTCTCAAAATAACTAAACTAAACTAAATAAATAAATTAAGTAAGTATCATTTAGGGTCCAAGGGCAAGGATATGACTTACATCACATCTGAAGTTAGATTTCAGGCCTCTACTGTTTAAATAAAAGAAATAAAGATTCTAAAGAGTTGTGTCATCTGGGAATCTGATGCAATGTACAAGTATGAACACTCACATTCATTTGCAAAGTGGCGACATATACACCAAAGCAGCAGGCCTCCGACAGGCCCGGCAGGATTCCCGAGGGTGTCCTGTGGTGGGGCGAGGGTGGGAGTAAGTGGCTCTGGTAGCGGCAGTGGTGGCTGCTCCTTTAGGGCCACACTGGTTTTGCAAAGGCCAACTGGCAGCCTAGGGGGAGAGGGGGGTACAATCCGGTGCAGGGGACGGTCAGAGAGACTCTAAGCTGGGTCATACCCTGAGGGTCTGGGGCTTTCCCTAACCTCTTGAAGACACAGTGAAAGAGTAACAGCTACTTCTCTGGCCACTTTTTAAACTTCAAGGCTAGAGAGGTAGCATAACAACAGTAGTTCTAGCTAGCTTCTAGAAGTTACTATAGTGATTACTGGTGTGTAACACAGTGATCAGAGGCCGTATCATGGACCAAATCCTGGTTCTAACACATGATAGGTACGAGACTCCCTGGCCTGTTTCCTCCTTTCTGAAACAGGACTGTATCTCCCGCTACTGACCTCCCAGAATAGAGTTGAGCAGGACGAGGGAGCCCCGTCCCGGCCCCGTGGGAGGACTGTGCACGAGCGAGCGGGAGCGCACATGTGCTCACCACACTGGGCTGTGCCTGCAGCGTCAGTGAGCACTCAGCAAATGCTGGTCCTTAACAGTAAAACCTCGGGTTCTAAAGACAGCACATCTGGTCCTTTAATGTCCCTGTCACAGACAGAGCAGCCAACCTCATTATCTCTTGGCATCGTTTGTTCCTGAGTACTTTTCTCTCCTCAAGCACAGAACATGTACTTTAAAAACAGGCCCTGTGCTTCTCAGACATTGCCCATGGCACGCTGGCGTCACACATGAAAGATGTTTTAAGCACTCAGAGCCACAAATATGCAACAGTGACTATCAAACCTACTGGACACCAGAGGGCACACACCCTCTGTGAAGGAGTCCCTGGGTACGCTTCGCAGGCACACACCCTCTCTCTGAAGGGTGACTGCGAAGGGGCTGGAAGAAGCCCGTGGAGACCAGGAGTGTCCAGGGGGATTGGCTGATCTCAGGAGCCTGGGACAACTGGGCAACCCAAGTCTACATCTCTGTGACAGAGAGAGGCCACGGGGCCTGTTCCCTCCCGTAATAAAATGTTCTAATACAAAGGTGAGGTCAGGTGGCCGGCCCACAAAAGAACCTCCGGGAGCAAAGGTGCAGACATAATGGTCATCATGCTCTAGAGACTGTGCTCTGGGAGGTTCAGGGGCTTGTCAGAGTCACACGTCAAGCAGCAGAGAGCAGGCCCTGTGGCCGGGACTCCCAGTGGCCTGAACAGTGCTCACTAGTCCCTCTGCATCCCCCCAGCAGCTTCGTGCAGGCAGTGTAGGCCCTAGGAGCGGGCGGCAGAACCAGCAGCCCCAGGAACTTGCAGTACATGGATCCAGAGGATCCTTTCACTGCGCTTTGAAAATGTGGCTCTTTGTCCTTCTATTTCTTCCTCATCTACTTCGCTTTTGGGGGACAATTTTACTGATTAAATCTTCAAAACAAATGAAACAAAAAGCCTTAGTGAAGTCTGTGCACTGATGGAGACTGCCTCACAACCGAATACTCCCTTCTGCTGTGTGGTGAGGATCCCCTCTGCACCAGGGAGCCCCCCCGCAGGCCACAGAAGGTGGGCTTGTCTCCCTCTCCACCACCCACAGAACCTTTAACTATTTTCCTGCTTCGTGTTCATCTGGGTGAAAACATCTCTTAAACTGATTTTTGCGAAGCACACAAGACACCTCTGAGATGTTTCCCCACCCGTTAAACACCCGGCTCTCCTCCTACGGAGAAGTCCTCACTAGGAAGAGCATTTCGGACTTCAGGGAACTCTCTGGGGTACCTTATCACCTTGGGAGGCAAGGTGTCCAACAGCCCGATACAACGATACGGGATTGAGAATCCCGATGTGCTGAGGGCACAGCAATGCCCAAAAACCAGGTCCTTATCCGCACAGTGTCTGGGGTCCCGTGTGCCTGACAATTACTCCTCGTAAAAGACCATGCGGCCGCTCTGAGGACACAACGCTTCATCAACAGGGGGAGTCAGACTGCAGGTTCATGGTCCCTGAACACCATACAGCCGTTCTATGGCCTCCGTTCCTAACACGGGGAGGACCCAGGAATAACCCTGGCACTGTGATCTCCTGTGCCTCACTCCCCTGAAGTAACCCAAGCAGATGACCACCTCCTGGTTCAGTGGCACTCCTGGCAACTGGCACCAAGGGAAGCTTTACTAAGACCAGGTAGGGTCCCCAAAACAGAGCTGTAGGGGCGAAGGAGTGTGCTGGCTGCTGCCTCGGAAACCCGAGATCCCTTGGAGAACACCCAAGAACACACTCTGCATTTTCCCAGATGATGTCTGCTCCTGCCCCAGCACGGACGTCAGCTTTGGAGCGGAGATTATAACTACCTCTCCAACACACTAGAGCATAAACGCATTTGTTTTAAACCCATTTCAATGTACACATGCTCCATTCTGTTCAGAATACATGTCATAGAGGTAAAAAACAGGTTTTTCTTCAAGGCTCTCTCTCTTCACGAGATACATCACTTCCAAGCCAACAGCTGTCCTTTTTCATAACTGTCAAGGAAGGGAGCAGGGAGACCTCTTTTCTGAGAATCGAAGAGGAAACATCAGAAAGGCCTGGCTTCACCCGTTTGGCCTGCTGAGTGTGACTTCGGCGAGCTGTCCTGGGACCCAGAAAGGCAGAGCGTGCTCCCAAACTTGAAACCCAGGCTGAGCGTGACAGACAGGAACGTGCAACGTGCAACGGTAACGACAGACAGACTTCCTGAGACCCACGCAGGGCTCTGCATTCTCTGCCCGTAGTCCTCAGAAGCACCGGGAAGCAGACGCTGTGATCAGCTCCCTTCTACACATGAGGCAGAGAAGAGAAAGGACTTGCCCAGAGTTATGCAGTTAGAAAACGACAGAGGGGAGCTGAAGCCCAGGTGGCAGCACCCTGGACCCTATCCGAGCATGTGGCCTCTCTGAGGGAGCAGGAGTAAGTCACCTGCCTTCTCCTATCCTTGGCGGGCCAGTGCAGCATCGTGGAAGCTAGTGGGTTAGCAGAAGCATG
>NC_064814.1:60379766-60520146 GCF_023721935.1 Panthera uncia
TTTTTTTTTTTATATCTTATACTCTTCTCCACACTACGTAATTTCCTTGAAGTCTTTGAGCATATTTACAATAAGTGTTTTAAATTTTTTTTAACTTTTATTTATTTTTGAGACAGAGAAAGACAGAGCATGAACGGGGGAGGGTCAGACAAGAGAGGGAGACACAGGATCTGAAACACGCTCCAGGCTCTGAGCTGTCAGCACAGAGCCCGACGCGGGGCTTGAACTCACGGACTGCGAGATCATAACCTGAGCCGAATTCAGACACTTAACTGACTGAGCCACCCAGGCACCCCTACAATAAGTGTTTTAAAGTCCTTGCCTATTAATCGTATCACCTCTACAATTTCTGAGTCTATTTCCATTCACTGTTTTTGTTCCAGATTATGGATCACATTTGATTGCCTGTTCTCATGTCAAATAACTTTTTATTGGATGATGGACATTATGAATTGTACATTGTCGAGTCACGGGATTTGTTGCCTTATTTTCGAGAGTATCAGGCTTTATTCTGATAGGAAGCTATGTTATTTACACATGAGGTTAGTTCTCTCACAGAGTATTTTTAGGCTTTGTTTGGACATGTCTTGAATAGTCTTTACTGTAGAAACAATGCACTTCAACTAGTGAGGCTGACCCTTCTGGGGTCTCTGTAAATGCCCATGTGTTCAGTGAGGACTCTGCACTTCGTCTGGTCGGACCTGGAGTATTTCCCAGGAGTGGTTCAGTTTACAGCTCTGCAGTCGTCCCTGGACCTGCTTCGTGGTTTCACTCTGTGCATGTGTAGCATTAGTATTCAGGACTAGTCTCCAGATTTTTAGAACTCTTTCTCTGCATAGGATTCTCTTCTCTGGGACTCTGTTCTGCAAATTCCAGCTGCTTCAGACTCTCCACATGCCTATGTCTGTCTCCTCAACTTGGCAAGATTGCCATGCTCTGCTTGTGGTCTCCCTAATGGGCCCCGCGGGTATTCCAGAAATGCAGGCTGGCTTAATATCAGAAAATAAACTAATACAGTTAACCACAGTAACCTAGTAAACGAGGACATGACAACCTCAGTACAGAAGAAGAAAAATCAGTAACATCAATGAAATTCAATAACTCAATAATTTTTAAGCTTCAGCAAACTAGGAACAGAAACTTCCTTAACCTAACAAAAAAGTACCTACATGGGTGCCCGGTGGCTCAGTCAGTTAAGCATTTGACTTCAGCTCAGGTCATGATCTCACAGTTCATGAGTTCAAGCCCCGCATCAGGCTCTGTGCTGACAGCATGGATCCTGCTTGGATTCTCTCTCCCTCTCTCTCTCTCTCTGCCCCTCCCCCAATCGTGCTCATGCCCTCTCTCTCTCTCAAAAATAAATAAATACATACATACATAAATAAATAAATAAATAAATAAATATTTTAAAAAGAAAATACAGTAAAACCTTGGATTGCTTGTAACTTGTGTGAGTGTTCCGCAAGACGAGCAAACATTTCTAATAATTTTTTTTATTAATTTTATTTTTTTTTAATTTACATCCAAGTTAGTTAGCATATAGTGCAACAATGATTTCAGGAGTCGATTCCTTAATGACCCTTGCCCATTGAGCCCATCCCCCCTACTACAACCCCTCCAGGAACCTCTGTTTGTTCTCCATATTTAAGAGTCTCTTATGTTTTGTCACCCTCCCTGTTTTTATATTATTTTTGCTTCCCTTCCCTTGTGTTCATCTGTTCTGTGTCTTAAAGTCCTCATACAAGTGAAGTCATACTATATTTGTCTTTCTCTGACTAATTTCACTTAGCATAATACCCTCTAGTTCCATCCACATAGTTGCAAATGGCAAGATTTCATTATTTTTCATTGCTGAGTAATACTCCATTGTATATATATATCCCACATCTTCTTTACCCATTCATCCATCGATGGACATTTGGGCTCTTTCCATACTTTGGCTATTGCTGATAGTGCTGCTGTAAACATTGGGATGTGTGTGTCCCTTCGAAACAGCACACCTGTATCTCTTGGATAAATACCTAGTAGTGCAATTGCTGGGTCATAGGGTTGTTCTATTTTTAATTTTTTTAGGAACCTCCATACTGTTTTCCAGGGTGGCTTCACCAGTTTGCATTCCCACCAGCAGTGCAAAAGACGTCCTCTGTCCCTGCATCCTCGCCAACATCTGTTGTTGCCTGAGTTGTGAATGTGAGCCATTCTGACAGGTGTGAGGTGGTATCTCATTATGGTTTTGATTTATATTTCCCTGATTAGTGATGTTGAGCATTTTTTCATGTGTCAGTTGGCCATCTGGATGTCTTCTTTGGAGAATTGTCTATTCATGTCTTTTGCCCATTTCTTCACTGGATTATTTGTTTTTTGGGTGTTGAGTTTGATAAGTTCTTTATAGATTTTGGATACTGACCCTTTATCTGACATGTCGTTTGCAAATATCTTCTCCCATTCTGTCGGTTGCCTTTTAGTTTATTATTTCCTACATTTCTAATAAATGCTGATTATTTCCTACATTTCTAATAAATTTTAACTTAATAAATGAGTGATGTCTTGCAATATGAGTAATGTGTGACACCGAATGTCACATGATCACAATTGAGCCGATGGTTCTTGAAATTCACTTTGATATGTGAGTGTTTTGGATTACAAGCTTGTTTCTGGAACGAATTATGCTCACAAACCAAGATTTTATTAAATCTACAAAAAAAAAAACCTATAGCAAAACTAACACATAGTTCTAAATACATAGCTGTAGCTTTTATTTCTTTTCCATGCATTTTATCTTTTATTTATTTTTTCCCATCTTTTTTTATTATTTAAATTCAAGATAGTTAGCATATAGTGTAGTGTTGGTTTTAGGAGAATTTAGTGATTCATCACTTCCATATAACACCCAGCGCTCATCCCAACAAGTGTCCTCCTTAATGCCCATCACCCATGTAGCCCACTCCCCCCACCCACCTCCCCTCCATCAACCCTCAGCTTGTTGTCTCTATTTAAGAGTTTCTTATGATTTGCCGCCTTCTCTGTTTTTTTTTCTTTTTATTTATATTCAAGTCAGTTAATACACAATGTAGTCTTGGCTTCAGGCCTAGCTGCAGTTTTAAATAGGGTGATCAGGTCTCACTGAGAAGGAAACATTTGCACAGAGATTTGAAGGAGGTGAGAGAGGGGACCATGTGGTTTTCTGGGGAACCACGTCACAGGCAGAGGGAGCCATCAGGGCAGCAGGAATGGTGTGGAGACCGAAGCCTGCCTGATGTGCTCCAGCAACAGGAGGGAGGCCAGTGTGGCCTAAGTCCAGAAAGCCAGGGAGAGTGGCAGATCAATTCAAAGAACCATGGGGGTGACAAGCCCCTGGACAGACTTGAGGTTTTCCTCTGAGCAGGACGAGGATCTGGAGAATTCAGAGAAGAATTGAGTGCGGTTCCGTGATGTCTTAAATCTGTAAAAAGGATCCCCCTACCCACTGTGTTGAACGCCAAGCATACGAAGACAGAGCAGGGGCGCCTGGGTGGCTCAGTAGGCTGAAGGTCCAACTTCAGCTCAGGTCATGATCTCATGGTTCGTGGGCTCAAGCCCCACGTCGGGGGCTTGACAGCTCGGAGCCTGGAGCCTGCTTCAGATGCTGTGTCTCCCTCTCTCTCTGCCCCTCTTCCGCTTGTGCTCTCTCTCTCTCTCTCTCTCTCTCAATATCTCTCTCAGAAATAAATAAATATTAAAAAATTTGAAAAACAAAAAACGCAGAGCAGAAGCAAGAAAACCAGCCAGGAGGCTGCTTCTGTAGCCCCAGTTGTGAAATGACGGGAGCCTGGTCCAGCACAGCTCCAGCAGAGGCAAGTAACATTGGTGAGATGACACATACATGCTCAAAGCAGGGCCAGCCGGTCTGCTCGTGGATCTGATGAAGAATGTGAAACAAGAGTCAAGACGCCTCCAAGGCCATCAGCCGGAGCAGCTGGAAGGTTGGAGGATGGGGCAGACAGGCCTAAAGGGGGACATTACCCTGGCTGCTTCCCCTGTGTCCATGAAAGTGAGCAGATGGCAACACTCCAAAACACTCTAATCACATCCAGCAGCGGTCTGCCGGCCACACGGCCTCGTGTCTGTAATTAGCTCCCAGGGCAGCCCCTTGAACCAGCAGGCAGTGTGCTTGCTTATGTCAGCAGCCAGTGCGGCACGCATTTCAGACCACTAGCAGAGGTGGGAAAGAAATGATTAGCACGTGAGGTTCCCTCCGTGAAAGTGGAGTTAGGTTCGGACTTTTGTCCTGTAATTTGCAACAATGATTTGACAATAGCTTATTTGAGAGATGATTTGAGGTCATGGAATAACCACAGAATACACAGGATACTTTACAATTATTAACTCTTTGTGGTGTCCAAATTCCAGTGATCAGTTCATTAAGTTGGCTTGGCTCCAAAAGTTAGTCAATGAATATTTTATTGAGTACCTACTATGTGCCTCCATACTGAGAACCATGGTAAGGCCATAATAATACCAGTCTGCTCACTGTGTGATTACCATCATTTTCTTACTTAACACTATCAAAATAGCATACTTGTATTTTAAAATGGGCATATTTATATCCAAACACAGCAATCCATTGAATTCATCTATTCTCTGTAGTTGGAGCCTTCATGTCTGCTCTTCTATAAACCACTAACAGGTTTTTCTCAAAGACCCATGACCCAGGCACCTAGGTCAGAGCTAGGTGTCACATTTGTCATGATACACATAGGCTCGAAAAAAATGGATGAGCTGGGAGTGTTATTTTGTTTTGTTTTTCAACCATATTTAATTCTATCAAGGCCAGCAGAAAACTCACTTGGACTTGGTCTTCTCTTCTGTCCTTTCACCATGTAATCAAACTAGGTTGTCAGGAAACATCCACTCCTCTGTGTTACCTGTGTTCAAGAAGAGGAAGATAATATTTAAGATGGAGTCTGACTTTTCAGTCTAGGAAACCCCCCTTCCAGCAGCAGATGCCTCAGGAAGTGAAGCTGGAAAACACATGCGCAAAGAGTGAAACCCACTGGTTGAGAAAGGCGATGCAGACGCCCTCTGCATGCCAAGTCTATTCTAAGACAAAGTCTTGGTGCCTCTCCTCCTGGTCCCAGACACACACCCCCCATCCCTGCAGGAACAGCAGAGCCAGGATCCACACGAAGAGATGCTCATCATCACTCATCATCAGGGAAACACAAATCAAAACCACAGTGAGACGTCACTTCACGCAAGTCAGGATAGCTAAAATCAAAAACATAAGAAATAACAAGTGTTGAGGGGTGCCTGGGTGGCTCGGTCCATGAAGCCTCAGTCATCATCGAGGCTCAGGTCATCACCTCACAGTTCATGGGATCCAGCCCCACGTTGGGGCTGTCAGCGCAGAGCCTGCTTGGGATTCTCTCTCTCCCTCTCTTTCTCTCTTAAAATAAATAAACATGAAAAACAAACGAACAAAAGAAATAACAAGTGTTGGTGAGGATGTGGGGAAAAGAGAACCCTCATGCGTTGTTGGTGGGATCGTAAATTGGCACAGCTGCCATGGAAAACAGTATGGAGGTTTCTCAAAGAATTAAAAATAGAAGTACCATATAAACCAGTAATTCCCTTCTGAGTATTTCTCCAAAGAAAATGAAGCACTAATTCAAAAAGATATATGCACCTCTATGTTTATTACAGCATTATTTACAATAGCCCAGATATGGAAACAACCTAAGTGTCCATGGATAGATGAACAGTTAAGAAGATGTGTGTGTATGCACACACACACACACACACACACACACACACACACACACACACACAATGGAATATTACTCGGCCATAAAAAAGAATGTGATCTTGTGATTCCCAACAATATGGATAGACCTAGAGAGTATTCTGCTATGTAAAATAAGTCAGATAGAAAACGACAAATACTATACGATTTTGCTTACATATGGAATCCAAAAAGAAGCAAAACAAAACATGAGTGGACTCATACAGAGAACAAACTAGTGACTGCCAGAGGGGTCTGGGGTGGGGGTGGGGATGGGTGAAATGGCAAAGGGGATGAAGAGATACAAATTTCCTGTCAGAAAATAAATATATGACAGGGATGGAAACTACAGGAAAAAAGGAAGCAGAGAATCAGCAGAAAAGCCCCCTAAAAGCTGAGCCTATGCAAACCTGAAGCACATGAAATCCATTTGCACCTTTTCTGTGTGTCTGTCTCCCTCATCGAAAGTGCTCCTTGACCTCTCAAGGGGGTCCAGAAGACAGGACACTAGACCTGAGATTAACCCAGTTGAATGAAAGTTGCTGGCTGGGTGCCTTGGGTAAGTCACCGTTTAGTTCTCTGCGTCTCAAATTCCTCTCCTGCGAAATGAGGCTATTCCAATACCTTCCTTGCCCATCTCAGAGTTTTGCGAGACCCAAATGGAGAAACAAATGGGGAAGTGCTTTGTATGCAATAGCGGAACACAGGCTGGAAAAATGTAGTGTGTTATTACTGTTAGTCTTAGCTCGGCCCCGGACAGTGTGACCTTGGGAAAGTTACTAAGTTCTCTATGCTTCCACATCTGTAAAGCAGGGAAAATATTACCTACTTGAGACCATTAAAATAGGGATTAAATAAGACAGTTAATAAAAGAAGACACTTGGCTTTCCCAAGCTTGAGGGAGGGCGTCGCCTCCTAAATAAGAAGATAAGGACTTGCTAAATGAAAGCTCTGCATCCTCTCACCCTTCCTCCTTCCTTCCTGCCTGGAATGGAAGTGTGAGACCTGGCAGTGCAGCAGCCACTTTGCAATCATGAGACAAGAGGCTTGAGAATGAAGGTCTCTGCGAAGGACAGAGGAACAGCGAAGTAGAAAAAACCTGACAGGTGCCTGGGTGGCTCAGTTGGTTAAGCATCCGACTTCAGCTCAGGTCATGATCTCATGGTTCGTGGGATCGAGCCCCACATCAGGCTGTCTGCTGTCAGCATGGAGTCTGCTTTGGATCCTCTGTCCCTCTCTCTGCCCCTCCCTCACTCATGCTCTCTCTTTCTCTCTAAAATAAATAATCATTAAAAAAAGTAAATGAATATAACAAAAGCAGTGCAAGACTTGTACCATGAAAATTACAGAACATTGTAAACCAGAGAGTAGATTAGTGGTTCCCAGGGTGGGGGCTTGAGGTGGGTGGGGAGTTTCATCACCTCTTTCAGAGGTGATGAAAATGTTCTGGAAAGATGGTGATGAGGGCTGTACAAGTTTGTGAATATGATAACCGCCACCAAATCGCACACTTTAAAAGGGTTTCATGGAATGTGAATTATATCTCAGTAACAAAGAGTGAATGAAGAGGAAAAACATAAACAAAAAAGTGAAGGAGACTGGTTACTCAGAGCCCTTTGCAGACTTCCATATGAATCCAATCAACTGACCCCTCAATTCAAAGACACATTCATGGAAATTTCCATCAGGGATAACTTGAAAATTATGCTCATATTGCCTCCTCTTTGGGAGCAATCCAGGCATCTCTCCTCGGTGCTTATGTTGACCTGGCTCATAAAGCAATGAAAAAAAGAAAAAGAAAAAATATACCTCACCGTTTGCACCCACCAAGTTTGCAATACCAACTCGGTAACAACAGTCCAGGCCGTTTCAACAGATTTGCGGTGCTGGTCCTCTTTGACTCTGTACCTGTGATGTCCAAGGTGGCAAATACTAATGTTGTGGTCTGATAAGAAGATTGTGGTCTGATGCCTGTATTCACAATTGAAGGAAGTATGAAATATCCATTAGGAGCTAATAAAAATAAAGATGTAATTTTTCCCATCCAAAATAACCTCATAAAGATATAAGACACTTTGTGCAGTTCCTGGCATACAGTAAGTGCTCAATAAATGTTGGCGACTACAGTTATTTGCAAATGCCAGTAGACACGTTAGAAAATTCAAAAGCCGTCGGTTGCGGTTTCCCTGTTGACTTCCTTCCCTCCTCTCCAAGGCCCCAATACTTGGCTAAGCCCCATGCAGCCTTCTGCTGTCCTCACAGATGACAAGCTAAGGTCCTGTAAACTGACTCAAACTGAGCGATCAGTGGCTAATGGAGCCTCAGCATGTCCCCTCTTTCCCCTTCCCTCTGCTGCCTGTTCTTGGACGAATCATTGCTTCAGGCTCTATCACATTGAAGTCATCTGAACTCACCGCTACGTGGGTATGTGAACGCATCAACTTTCATCAAGGAAAATGACCTTGCTGCCTCCCAAACTGTTTCTCCAGGAAGGAGGAGGATGGGTCCCTGGGGAGACAGTGTGGTCTGCACGGCAGCAAAGCAAACCAGCCCACCTGAGGGACTGGACTTCTGGCTTGGACCCCAACACAGTAACTAAGGACAGAGCCCTCGGGCTCTCCCAGCATCAACACCCACCCCGGAGGCACCCTCAGGCTCCACCCACATCCTCCACCCTGGACCCCTTGCTCCCAGCTATCCTCTGACCTAAAGGCTGGGCTGGGGGGACCTAGGGTGCTGGACACACCCAGGATGTTCTCACCACTCCCCAGAGCCAAAACACCCTGCTCCAAAAACAGAGAAGTGAAACCTGCAAATAATCAAAACTTGTTTCCAGACCTTCAGAGTTCTCCCGCCCTGACCCCTGACCCATCCATTGCGTGAGTGTGTGTGTGTGTGTGTGTGTGTGTGTACAGACACCAAAGATACAGATGATCTGTAAAGACAGCTATAGATATATGGATATAATAGATATACAGACACGATCTCAGTGTAACACATTGCACATATTTTCTGATTTGTATTTTTTTTATTTGAGAGAGAGCAAGAGAGAGCAGGGAAGAGGGGCAGAGGGAAGGAGAGATAAGCAAGCAGGTTCTGCGCTCAGCCCGACATGGCACTTGATCCCACAACGCTGGGATAATGAACTGAGCCAAAACCAAGAGTCAGACGTTCAACCGACTGAGCCATCCGGGTGCCCCTACAGAGACTTTTTAAAACTTAGCTAAGGTGGCCAGCTGCCAGGAGACTAAGGTGAGGCTGGTGCCACATCCCCCACCAGCACAGCACCCAGCCCCCCCTCCTTCTGAGCCCCTCCTCCCCCCACAGGCTCCAGCTCCCCCCAAGGATCCTGCCCTTCAACACCAGGGAACTAAGCAGCTCTCCCTGTCTTCCCTTCCCATGTGTAGGCCGCGCTCATTGAGCCAGGGGCCTCTGCGTCCTCACCCTCAGCGTCCAGCCCTGGAAGCACACGCGCATGCACGGGATTGAATCTGACTCCTCCAGCCTGGCTCGGAAGTTTGGATGCAGCCAGCAGCCGAGAAGTGCTGGCTGAATAAACGAGCAAATCCAGTGACATTTTTACATCTCACAAATGCTAATTGCCTTTGGGTACTCACTGATTATGCTCTAAGTTTAAAAATTAGGACACTGGGGGACGCCGGGGCGGGGGCTCAGTCAGTTAAGTGTCCAACTTTGTTTTCGGCTCAGGTTATGATCTCTTGGTTTGTGAGTTTGAGCCCCACATCGGGCTCCACGCTGACAGCATGGAGCCTGCTTGGGATTCTCTCTCTAGCCCTCCCATGCCCCTCTCCTGCTTATGCTTGCTTTCTCGCTCTCACTCTCTCTCTCCCTAAATAAATAAACTTAAAAAAATTAGGACACTGACTGTATGACAGGCACCTATTTTTTATTGTAGTAAAATACAGGTAAAATTTACCATTTTAACCATTTGTGAGTACCAGTTCTATGGCATGAAGCACATTCACAATGACATACAACTCTCACCACCATCCACCTGAAGAACTTTTTCATCTTCCAAAGCAAAATTCCACCTCCATTAAACACAAACTCCTCGTTTCCCCTCCCCCAGTCCCTGGCAGCCACCTTCCTACATCGGCTCCATGAATTTGACCGCTCTAGGGAAATCATTCAGTATTTGTCTTTCCATGTCTGACTTACCTCACTTAGCACGTCTTCAAGGTTCATTCATGTTGTAGCACGTGTCAGAATCACATTTTTTTTTTGTTTGTTCACTTATCTGTTTTGAGAGAGAGAGCAAAATTTCCCGGGGGAAGGGCAGAGACAGAGAGAAAGAGAGAGAGAATCCCACGCAGGCTCCACATAGTCAGTGTGGAGCCCAACTCGGGGCTCCAACTCACGAACCGTGACATCATGACCTGAGCCAAAATCAAGAGTCGGTCACTTAACTGAATGAGCCACCCGGGAGCCCCAGAATCACACAATTTTTAAAGACATCAACTTTTTGATGACCTCCTATTGTGGGCAGGGTTCCAGCTAAAAGTGAACAAAGGTAAATGACAGTCGCTGCTCCAACGCCAAATCTACGAATCTCCATATGAAAGGGTCCGATGTGCTACTAAATGAGAGACCACCAACACAGCTGGCCTTCCTCATCACCCTTGAAAATGGCTTTCTACACTCCAGCCTGCAGACTGCAGACTATTTTCCAGGTGAATCCAGCAATTCCAGAAGAAAGTTTACAAATGAAATTGGCTAATGGGAGAAGTTTCAGGCCACACTGGGGCTATGACTAAACAACAGATACAAGTCTTCTGTCCACTCCTTGGGTCACGCTCTGGAACAGCATGAAGTGGCCACTTAGTCTACTGCTCTCCCAGGAAATTCTAAAAGGTGCCAACACTCTCCATACAGTAAGACTTCCCCTTCGCCACCCACCACCACTACTGTGCCTGCTGGGTGGCCACTTAGAAGGCCTTGGATGGGATGCGGGTCTGAGCTCCACAGTGGCAGGAAGTAGAGTCAGGGAGGTGGCATTTATTTTTGAACTTCTGCTCGAAGCCAAGTACCACGCTAGGTGCTTCCACACATAGTATCTCAATGAATAATCTCAACGATCAAGGACAAGAGATGCCATCACCTCATGTTCACAAATGCAGAAACTGAGGCTCAGATGAGCCACGAGACAGACCACCCAAGGACGCACAGCTAATTAGTATCAGAATTAGCAGACAAATTCGAGCTTGTCAACCTCAAAGCTGTTTTTGTTCACCCATGATGCCTCTCCTTCCGTGATGGGGAGTGATGCCTTCCTCATCTCCAGCCCCGCCCCCTGCTCCCCCACCGAAGACCCCAGAGGTACATCTTGAGAAAGACACCAGTGATAGGACCAGCGAAAAGCACAAGGAAATGTGTCACCCTCCACCCCACAGGAACCATAAAGGGGGCTGGGGAGTCCCTCCAAAGAGGACTATCTGGAAAGGACAAGACTTCTATGAGCCCTTAAATGACAAAGGGGCAAATTCCTACAGCATTGACAGCTTAAGCACGGGCAGGGCTTCTGACTCAAATGAAGAATGCTCAGGCAGCTTTCCTAATTAATGATGGTTGAGTCATAAGAAGAAAGAAAAGTTGGCTCCAAGCTGATTCTCAGAGAAAGGTGCCCTCTGTGAAGTGCCTGAGTAGGCGTCTCCTGCAGCCGTATCCCCCACTCTCTCCTCCAATCCTGATGCCACACCTTCTGGCACTTTCTTGTGGGTAGAGGCTGCAAAAAAGCAGGCGGCCTATCCCAACAGGCTTGGGAGAACTCGCTTTGGCCAACCAAATGATTGGTGAGGGTTTTGGCTGGAAAGGCATTTCCACATGGCGAAATGGAGCGTGGCTGCCCTTGGATACAAGCCACAGTATAATGTGAGGGGCAACAGCAACTCTGACAGAAAAACCTATCCCCATGGATGTCAATACTCCTGAGATTTCACCTTTAAATATGTCTTTCTTGGGGCACCTGGGTGGCTCAGTCGGTTAAGCATCCGACTTCCGCTCAGGTCATGACCTCACGGTTCATGTGTTCAAGCCCCGCATCAGGCTCTGGGCTGACAGCTCAAAGCCTGGAGTCTGCTTCAGATTCTGTCTCCCTCTCTGCCCCTCCCCGGCTCTCTCTCTCTCTCTCTCTCTCTCTCTCTCTCTCTCTCTCTCAAAAATAAACATTTTTTTTAAATTAAAAAAAAATGTCTTTCTCATAAAGTTATCAGCCTTATAACTATTACAAATTCACTGTTATCCCAATCAAAATCCCAGCATTGTTTTTCCATGGGACTTGACATAATTCACCTTAGATTCATATGGAAGATCATTGACTAAAGAATGTCTAAGAAAATGTGAAGAAGAAGAACCAAGTGGAAAGACTTTATACTCCTGGTATCAGAAATTATTGTAGCACTATAATGATTAAGGCAGTGTGTTTCTTTTTTTTTTTTCTTTTAGCATTGAGAATCCTCTATTCAGTTATTCCCTATCACAAGAATATTTTAGGGTACCTGAAAAGAAAATATCAAGAATTGTCTCTCCTGAAGAAAGTTATAGGATTCTAAATATAGTTGCAAAAATATTCCTATTTCAAATAATTCTTAGGACAAAGAATATAGAATTTTGTTATGCTACTAAGCATATTGATTTACATAAAATTCCAAAAGCATTAAAAACTTCTGAGACATGGTATTCTGCTAATACATGTTTTAATTGATACTTTAAAAATCCCAGTATAATATTTTTTATGCAAAAAAATGCAGAGATCTTAGGTGGTGACAATTGTTTACACTGCTGTGATCACAGAAAACAACATATACAAGTATTTCATCATATTAGAAAGTTCTTCTGTGTCTCTTTTTCTGTTCCCTCATCTCCCTCACCTTAAAAGCCACTACTCTCACACTTCCATGACTATATGTGAGTTTATGTTTGGGAATTTTATTTAAATAAGATTATACAGTACTTAGTCTTTTATGACAAGTTTCTTTCACGCAGTGTAATTTTAATGTTTATATAATTTATTAAATTTATTTTTTTTAATTTATCTCCAAATTAGTTAGCATATAGTGCAACAATTATTTCAGGAGAAGATTCCTTGATGCCCCTTACCCAGTTAGCCCATCCCCCCTCCTACACCCCTTCCAGTAACCCTCTATTTGTTCTCCATATTTATGAGTCTCTTATGTTTTGTTACCCTCCCTGTTTTTATATTATTTTTGTTTCCCTTCCCTTGTTCATGTTTGTCTCTTAAAGTCCTCATATGAGTGAAGTCATATGATTTTTGTCTTTCTCTGACTAATTTCGCTTAAGATAATACCCTCCAGTTCCATCCACATAGTTGCAAATGGCAAGATTTCATTCTTTTTCATTGCCAAGTAATACTCCATCGTATATATATACCTCATCTTCTTTATCCATTCATCCGTCGATGAGCATTTGGGCTCTTTCCATACTTTGGCTATTGTTGATAGTGCTGCTATAAATATTGGGGTATATGTGTCCCTTTGAAACAGCACACCTGTATCCCATGGATAAATACCTAGTAGTGCAATTGCTAGGTCATAGGGTAGTTCTATTTTTAGTTTTTTGAGGAACCTCCATACAGTTTTCCAAAGTGACTGCACTAGCTTGCATTACCAAGGACAATGTGGTTCTAATAGCACAGGGGTTGACAATGGACCAATGAACTGACTAGAGAACTCAAAACCCATTCAAATATGGAAACTTGATAAATATCAGAAGTGGCTGTACATATTGGAAAAAGTGTCGACTGTTCAAAGTGTTGGTATTACATAAAAAAGTCTTTCTTTGGGCTCCTTTCCCCAGGAGAAGTCTTCTTGGGAGAAGAACATTCATCACCTCCTGGTAAAGTGTCAGGCACAGAATTAAATGGATCTTGAAGGTCACATTATCCTCCTCAGTGTAGGAGTCTCTGAGTATCTGCTTGTATATTCCAGGGATGTGAAAAGCATAATCAGGGAAGGAAGGCTGTTCCATGGATATATGGCTCCTGTAAAGTTCTTTATATTAAGCCAAAATATTTTCCCATAGCTTTTCCCCCTCCCCATATGGTACTGGGGACAAAGGTCCATCTTCAAGGCTGTCTAGCAAGCCCTTGAGCATCTCCTGAGGACTCCAATTCTCTCAGTCATGCTTGTGGCAGGACGTTCAATGCACATCCCCCCACCCCAACTTCCAGGATGCCTCTGATGGGCCCACTCCAAATTATCAGTAAGACTTCTGCCTGTGTATGCTATTTGTGTACACACACACACACACACACACACACCCTAGTAAGGGAGGGAAAAGCAAAAGGCTCCAAACTGAGGTAACACAACAAACCCAAAGGGAGAGTCAGATGTGTTAGCTGGGTGTTCCTGGATGTAAGAAGTAGCAGTTCTCTCCAGTTAGCTCATGCAAGTGGGCGGGCAATATGTTAGACTACTTGTGGAAATATGGAACAGAGGAGCCTTAGCCATAGGGCCAGCCCTCAAGGACCGCTTGGAAAAATCAAACCTGAATTTTATGAGAAGATCAGGAATCCCAAGAAAGTGAGGCTTCTACTGGAAATCCAAGGCAGCTGTGGAAACCAGGCCATCTGGTAGACCCCCAAGCAGCAGGCCTTCACAGACCCTGCTCCAGCGCTCTGCCATCAGAATCAGTCAGAGTTCTCCTCTCATACTCTGCTTCTTCCCATCCATCTCTTCTCTTCTCCTCTTCCAAGTATGTGGTTGATTCTGCCGAAGTTTCCAGTTCACTAAGGCACAGCTCTCCTAGCCAGGACCCTGCGGAGGTCACTGGCCACTGCTGCTCAAGTAACAGCCAACGGAGGCTCATCAACTGCAGTTTCTCTAGGTGGGGAGGGGGATGGGGAGAGAGTGAGCAGGACCAGCCTGTGCCTGACCTTCATAGTACAGCTGGTGCCCAGAAGGGACGACTAAAAAGGTGTTCGTCTCAGTTCGTGGAGGGAATAAGAGAACACAGACTCTTGGCTGTTATGTCCTCAGAGAATAGGCTTAATTCTGAAATCCAGATGGAGGGGACTCACTAAGGAACATCCCGTGTGACCAGCTGCTTCTTGTTGGTGATCAACCCAAAACAACAGCCCCAGTGTCTACCCATCTACCACCTTTTCATCCCTCTGTGGTGTCCAGTTTCCTCTATTACAATACAAATGCCACTTAGAAATAAATTTAACCAAAGATGTACAAGACTTCTTTGCTAAAGACCACCAAATGTTATTGAGGAAAATAAAAGACCCAAATAAATGTACAGATGTACCATGTTCATGGATTGTAGGACTCAATATTGTTAAAATGTCAATTCCCTCCAGATTGATCTATAGATTCAGTGTAATCCCAATATAAATTCCAGAAGGAATTTTTCTAGAAATTGACTAGCAGCCAATTAGGTAGAAATTTAAGTAGTCAATTTTGTAGAAATAAGAAGGACTAGAATAGCCAAAATAGTCTTAATAAAGAATAAAGTTGAAGGGCTTATAGTAGCTGATTTTAAGATTTACTACAAACAACAATAATCGAGACAGTTTGGTATTAGCATGAGGGTACACAAAGACACCAATGGAACAGGAAACATCATCCAGAAATAGAACTACACATATATGATCAATTGATGTTCAACAAAGAAAGCAAGATAATTCAATGGGGAAAGACAAATATCTTCAACAAATGGGATGAAAAAATTATCTACCCAAAAGGGAAAAAATGAACCACAACTCCATGTATCACATGGAAAACTTAAGCTGGATCCTAGACATAAAGGAAATACAGCATCTTAAAAAAAAATAGAAAATATTGGGGCTTCTGGGTGGCTCAGTCAGTTAAGCATCCGACTTCAGCTCAGGTTATGATCTTGCAGTTTGTGAGTTTGAGCCCCACTTCGGGCTCTGTGCTGACAGCTCAGAGTCTGGAGCCTGCTTCGGATTCTGTGTCTCCCCCTCTCTCTGCCCCTCCCATGCTCATGCTCTGTCTCTCGATAATAAATAAATGTTAAAAAAATTTTTTTTAATTGAAAATATCTCCATGACCTTGAAGTAGGCAAGCACTGCTAAGGCAAAACACTAAAAGCACTAACCATTAAAAAAAAATTTATAACTAAAATTCGTTTAAAAAATTTAAAATTTTCAACATCCCAACCCTAATAGCTACAATTAAACAGACTGACAACACCGAGGCACCTGGATGGCTCAGTTGGTTAAGTGTCCAACTTCAGCTCAGGTCACGATCTCACAGCTCATGAGTTCGAGCCTCATGTTGGGCTGTTGCTGACAGCTCAGAGCCTGGAGCCTGCTTCAGATTCTGTGTCTCCCTCTCCCTCTGCTCCTCCCCCACTCGCACTCTGTCTTTCTCTCTCTCAAAAATAAATTTTAAAAACACTAAAAAAATAAAAATAAAAAAAACAGATTGACAACACCAAATGTTAGTGAAGATATGGAGCAACCAAAACTCTCATATAGTGTTGATGGGAGTGTGAAACGATATAACTAATCTGGGAAAAAAGTCTATCAGTTTGTCATAAAACTAAAAATACAACTGTACACGGAACAATTCCATTTCTAGGTAAAAAAAAGTAAACACATGTCCCCCGGTATACTTTTACAAGAATATCCACACCAGTTTTGGGGCGCCTGGGTGGCTCAGTGGGTTAAGTGTCTGACTCTTGATTTCGACTCAGGTCATGATCTCACGGTCTGTGAGTTTGAGCCCCACGTCATGCTCTGCACTGACAACCTGGAGCCTGCTTGGGATTCTCTGTCTCCCTCTGTTTCTGCCCCCACCCACTTGCAATCTCTCTCTTTCTCAAATGAACATTAAAAAAAAGAATAGCCATACCAGTTTTATGCATAATATCTATAACTTGGAAACAGCCCAGCTCTCCATCTATAAGAAACTATGGTAAAGTCATTCTACTCAGGAGAAAAGAAAAAAAAAAAAACCACATAACAATATGAGCAAATCTCAAAAACCTTATGCTTGGTGAAAGAAGCCTTACACAGATGAGTACCTAATATGTGATTCCAATTATAGGAAGTTCTTGAACAGACATGATTGGAAAAAGACACCACTGTGGCTGCCTCTGGGGGTCGAGTAGGACTGGGAAGAGGCATGGAAGCACTTTCTGGGGTGCCGGGAATGTTCCAGGTCTTTGTTTTAAAATAACAGTTTCATGGAAATAATATGTCAAACACCATGGCGTTCACCTCTTTAATGGGTACAATGCTGTGGGTTTTGGTATATTCACAGAGCTATGCAACTATCACCACTGTCTAGTTGCAGAGGAAACCAGATACCCACTAGCTCAGCCCCAACCAATCCCCCCCACCGCCCTGCCCAGCCCTAGAGAGGCCCCCTCACACCATTCTGTCAACCATCCATCTGCTTTCTGCCACAACAGATTTGCCTATTCTGGACACTGTGCATAAGTGGACTCACACACTCGGAGGCCTTTTGCATCTGGCTTCTTTCACTCAGCATCATGTTTTCAAGGTTCATCCACACTGTAGCGGGTACGAGAGCTTCCTTCCTACTGCTGAGCAACATTTGGTTGTATGGATAGACTACATTCTGTTCACCCATTCATTGATCATTTCAGTTGATGGACATTTGGAGAGGTGCTTAACTGGAAAAGGTACAAGGGAACAAACTTTCTGGGGTAATTAACATAGCAGTTACATGAGTGTATGTATTAGTCAAAGTTATTGAACTGAGGACTTAAGATACGTGCATTTTATTTTAGTGAGGAAACTATAATTCAAAAAAAGGGGCCCAAGAAAGAAAAGAATAAAGAAAGAGAGAATCCAGGGAGGAAGGGAGGGAGGGAGGGAGGAAATGAGGGAAGAAAGGAGGAAGAATGGAAGGGAGGGAGGGAGGGAGGGATGGAGGGAGGGAAGGAGGAAGGGAGAGAAGAAAGGAGGGAGAATGGAAGGAAGGGAGGGAGGGAGGGAAGAAGGGAGGGAGGCAGAATGGAAGGAAGGAAGGGAGGAAGGGTGGAAGGAAGGGAGGGAGGGAGGGAGGAAGGGAGGGAGGGAGAGAGGGAGGGAGGGAGGAGGGAGGGAGGGAGGCCGGCCGGGAGGGAGGGGAAATCACCCAGGCCAACAGCCCTGGTTTTCTGTGGGCTGTAGCAACTGCTCCTAGTAAGCGTTGGGCTGTGCCAGTATCATCCCGTGACCCTGAGAAAATCAGAGCATGCTGCTCGCAGGGCACATTCCCTCCTGCGGAGAACCCGCCTTGTGCTGCCAGCTTGCTGGAGAAGGCACTCAGCTGGGCTGCAGGGCGTCTGCTTTGGGCTGGCCCACCCCCACGTGGGCCCGAGTCTGAGCACACTCCCTTTTGCCTGCCATGCAGCTGGTGGGCATGGCAGTTCTAGCTCTTGATGTAAATCGATACACTCACGACTGGCTTGCCATTCAGTCCCTAGGGAGGAAGGAGAAGCTCCCGCACTGGGAGGAAGGAGGCGGCAGCCGGCAGGGAAGGAGGCCTGAGGACTTGGCCACCACTGCATCGAGACACCCTGGCCAATGAATACTCTGTCTCCTGGTCAAAAGACACCTAGTATTCTGCAGGTTAAAGATGGTCAAACAGCAGGCATTTTCATTCCGCTCAACCCTTAGGCCATCCACTGGTTGTAAGATTCTGTGCGGGGCTGGCGACCCTCTGTTCTAATTGTGTTTGGGGTGGGGGTGGGCAGCAGGGCACATGCAGAAAAAAATAAGTGATAATAAATAATCTGAGGTGGCGGACGCCAAGTGCCGTGCCAGTGCGGGCTACAGATCACACCGTGAAAGCTCAAACAGCAGAGGGGCGCCTGGGTGGCGCAGTCGGTTAAGCGTCCGACTTCAGCCAGGTCACGATCTCGCGGTCCGTGAGTTCGAGCCCCGCGTCAGGCTCTGGGCTGATGGCTCGGAGCCTGGAGCCTGTTTCCGATTCTGTGTCTCCCTCTCTCTCTGCCCCTCCTCCGTTCATGCTCTGTCTCTCTCTGTCCCAAAAATAAATAAAAAACGTTGAAAAAAAAAAATTAAAAACAAAATAAAAATATATGAGCAGCAGAGAAGCCACTTCATGCCAATCTGTCACCACATGCTAAGTGCCGGGCCCGGGAAGCCAGGATTGATCAGGGGTGGCCCCACGCTCCAAGATGCTCCCTCGTGGTCCAGGGGTGCAGACTAACTTGCAAACCCAGAATTGGAAAGCACCATGGCCGTCATTAGAGTGACGGGGCGTCTGAGTTCTGCCAATCTGGAGCTTCTGGCTGACAGTGGGGGCAGCACAGTGGGAGAGGGGAGACAGGTGAGGTCAAACTGGGGACATTCCAGACAGGAGAAAGAAAGGCCCTCCCAGTATCTGCACAGAAGTGGAAAGATACACAGACCAAGGAAGGTCTCGGTTTGACCAGAGACATGCTCACGGTCGGCACAGCTACAGGAACGAAGGCTGAGGAGCATCAGGCTGGAGGGAGAGGGGGCTTGGGGAAGACTTCTTGGAAGAGCCAGCCAGCACGAGGCCCCGAATCATGGGAAGAAGCAAGCCATGCAAACAGGAACACACAGCAGAAGCTGGGTCTCTGGGTGGGGGTCCTGCACAGGGTAGGGTGAACAATGCCCCCCGAAAGAGGCCTACCTCCTAATCCCCCCAAACCTGTGGATATGTCACCTAACATGGAAAAGGGGGCTCTGTTTATGTGATAGAGTTAAGGGTCTTGAGAAGGAGAGATTATCCTGCATTACTCATTGGGCCCAATATAAACACAAGGGTCCTCGTAAGAGGGATGCAGGAGGTCGGAGTACAGAGTAGAGGAGACCACAGGAGTCAGAGGCTGGGGTGACAGGAGGGAGGGGCCGCAAGCCAAGGAATGCAGGCTGACTTCAGACTCTAAGAGGCAAGGAAATGCAGGGGTGCCTGGATGGCTTGGTCAGTTGAGTGTCCGACTTCGGCTCAGGTCATGATCTCACAGTCCGTGAGTTCGAGCCCCGCGTCGGGCTCTGTGCTGACAGCTCAGAGCCTGGAGCCTGTTTCAGATTCTGTGTCTCCCTCTCTCTGTGACCCTCCCCCGTTCATGCTCTGTCTCTCTCTGTCTCAAAAATAAATAAAAACGTTTAAAAAAAATTAAAAAAAAAAAAAAAGAGGCAAGGAAATGCAAGCCTCCAGAAGGAACACGGACCGGCAGACACCTTGGTTTCCAACATGTGAGACTCATCTCAGACTTCAGACCCCAGAACTGCAGGATAACATAATTGTGTTGTTTAGAGCCACTCAGTGTGGTAACTTGTTACAGTAATAACAGGAAACACACACTGCAGAATCAGTGGGAATGCAACTTACACATAGCCCCTACATATCCCCTCTTCCCAGCCCCAACATTTACTTCCCTCCGGAGATTTCATGCCATCAAAAAGAGTCGGAATGCAGAAACATGGTTAACAAATGTGGTTACATTATCTGCTACTTTGTTCATTCATCACTTAGCAAATGACAGGAACAGAGCGAGGTCTGTGATCCATACTGACATCCCTGCCCCCAGCGAGCTCAGAATCCAGTGGGGGGTGCAGACATGTCAACAGCCAGTCACCACACAAGGTGACAAACCCTTAATGGAGATAGGAAGAGGGGAACACGGCAGCACCGGGGAGAGCCAGCTGGTGTGGCTTCCCGAGAATGGAATGGTCCAACACAGGGAGTCTTGGCTGCGCGACGAGGCAGGATGAGGGGGAAGGCAGGCAAATGCAACTGCATTTAGCAGAACGGAGGTGGCAGGAGATACGGCTGGTCTGGGGGAACGGCAGGTGAAGTGAGCGTGGCCAAAACAGGGACCAGAGGCTGGGACAGGTGCTTCCTGATTACAAGGTGGAAACAACTGCTTCATGGCCACCTTCTCAGCCCTGCCTCGGTGAGATTAAAAGGCCAGGAGCTGCAGGAAGATTCAAGGCAGAGATGGGTGAGGGCTGGAGGGGCAGCGCTGGTGCAAACACAACATGAGCCTTCAAGCTCCAAGAGACAGCACAGCACCCAAAGGAGACACTCCAGGTAGGGAAGACCACCCGGCTAAGCACTCTGACCCTGTCCGCCCCGTGTGACACCTCGTCCTTCGATTCATCGCACTGCAGGTGACATTGCCACTACATGCAGACTTCGGGGTGCCCTGCGTCCCTGTTGCCCCTGGCACCAAGAGACAACACAGTCTTCCCATTGCTTACTTTCATGAGCAACCTAAGGAGGAGGTGATTCCCAACCTGGGAACAGCCTGGCTCCTGACCTGAGCCATCCCCAGATGGCTGGTATCACCCAGGACAAGGAACGAGCCAACAACGGCCACAGCGCTGAAACACTACTGCATGTGGGCGTGGCCAGACGACATTTGGTCACAAGGGTGAGGAAACGTGGAGATGGAAGTGATGCAAAGAAGAACAGAAGGGAAGCACAGAGGGAAGGAGGAGAAGAGAGGGGGCAACGAGGACAGAGGTGGAGAGCCAGAAGAGTGGACACCTGCCCTTGCACAAGGGACGCAGTCCAGGCTGTCCCAGACAGAGAGCTTTCTAGGACCCCCGACCTCAGGGGACAAGATCTGTGCCACGGCAGCATTGCAGGCTGTGAAGCCACAGGGACACAGTCAGGCCTCTAACCCAGTGAGGCCACACACCTCACCCGTCATGCAAATCAGAGCAGAGGAACGTGAGAAACTGTGTTAAATACCAAGGGGAAGATTTTGCAAATAGTTTTTTTGAATTGTCACTGCTTAAGTGCAAAGGCTCTCAAGTCTGAGAAGCAACATTTCATTCTCTCTGAGCCCTCAGAAATTTTAAAAAAAAGGAGAACTCACTGTACTCGGGAAACCTGCGTTGGTGTGGGCCCACGCTCAGCAGAACGTGGCGGAGGGGGGTGGGCAAAGTTACGGAGCTCCTCGGGACAGTTTCCACTCCAGATGGTGCGGGCGTGGAAGCTTCGAGGGCTGAGCAGGCAGGGGAGAAAGCAAACCAGGAGAGAAGCCCACTCGGAACAAAGGGACAGGAGCACCGTGGGGAAAGGCCAACGATTCAGCTCAGGTGCACAGAGGCGCCCTGGTGTCCACCGTCCTGGCTGTTCCTTTGCCATGAAGGCTCCAGAACCAGAGGCTGTGGGCCGGGCGGGCCGGGGAACTGGGAACTCTGGCTCTATTATCACGAATCGGCCCGCAGCCCTGGACCAGCCACCTCCTCTCTTGGATCCGCTACCTTATTTTGCAAAGGATGGTGTGTGGCGGGCTGACACTCTTTCTGGGAATGTCTGGGACCTACAGAAGCACCACTGCTGGACGAGAGGGGCTTGACAAACCTCTGCCCCTGATCCTGCCCAAATATGTTTCTAGCACTTCTAACCTTCAGGTATTTGCCCTTTTCCCTGTAGCTTCCTTGGCCGCTGACCTTTCTTACTGGGCCAGGAAGCTTGCAAGGGGCCCCCTCCTCCAGATTTATCCGGGACAGACGGGCTGGGTCAGAATCGTGCAGAGCAAAGCCTCAGCAAAGCTCTCCATACACCTGCAATTCTATGACTGAAGCCTTTCAAAGGCTCTCAGCCTGAGAAAGCACAAGGTCTTGGTGAGGTTTCCTGGCCGGCTCGGGGCTGGCTTCATGCCACAGTAACATGCCCAGGGCTGCATGGCCTAGAACCACTTCAGGCTCCTCTTCCCCAACCCTTGAAAAAACCTCGATTCTTATGCCCTCAAAACCCTGCTCTGCTCAGACTGCTGTGACCAGACGCAGAACAGGTGTGGGAACGGCGGAGGAGCACTTTTAGGGCCCTACGTAATACAGCTCAGGCAACCGCTTGCCCCTTTCCTGGTGGCATCCGCCAACCGTGATGTTCTCCCTCCCGTAAGCCCCTGCAAATCCGGGGTGAGGGCGTGAGGCCCAGAGACACCCCAGGCTGGTGGATTCTGCCACTTTCCACTTCTGCCAAATACAGAGGTTTGCTCATCCCCACAGATGCGGTAAGGAGGTCCCCCCGGGTTAGAAGAACCTAAGACAGAATCAGACTGAAGGAATAAAACTGGATTAGGGAAACCGGAGGGAGACGGGGTGACTGGAACTCTGGGTAGGAATGCAGATTCACCACAACTGGGTGAGGTTCACTCCTGCTCCACAGAGCTGGCTAATGAAACAGTAACATTCGCTCTTATCGTGGGTACTGGTTTACTTCTATGTTCAAAAGGCAGCATTTGAAGAGAGTTGTTGAGAGATACTTCACATGGTATAAAATTTGCCCATTTAAACTGCACAATTCAATGGCTTTTAGTATGTGTGCAGAGTTGTGAAACCATCACCACTAAGTTTAGAACATTTCATTACCCCTGAAAAGAAAGCCCATACCCAGGAGCACTCAGGGCCCCTGCTGTTCCCCCAGACCCACCGGCCCTGGGCAAACAGTAATCTGCAGAGCATTTTACCCCGACACGCACTTTCCCTACCGTGAGGGTATGTGATGCAGCAGATGACAGGGGTGTCTTAATCCAAGATCTCATGACCCACAAACAAATGGCCAAGAAGCACAAGAAAAGACATTCAACATCACGGATCCTTAGGGGAATGCAAATCAAAGCAACAACGAGATACCACCTCACACCCATTCAGGATGGCTATTGTCCAAAAAACAGAAAATAGCAAGTGCTGGTGAGGATGTGGAGAAATTGGAACACCTGTGCACTGTTGGCGGGAATGCAGAATGGTGCACCCACCGTGGAAAACAGTATGGTGGTTCCCTCAAAAACTAAAAATAGAATTACCATATAACCCGGAAATTGCACTTCTGGGTATAGACCCAAAATAATTGAAAGCAGGATCTTAGTGGGGCCCCTGGGTGGCTCAGTTGGTTAAGTGTCTGACTCTTGGTTTTGGCTCAGGTCATGGTCTCATGGTTCTTGAGTTTGAGCCCACATAGGGCTATATGCTGGCCGTGTGGAGTCTGCTTGGGATTCTCTCTCCCCTCTCTGCCCCTCTCCCACTCACGCATGCTCTCTCTCTCAAAAATAAATAAACTTAAAAATTTTTTAATGTTTATTTATTTTTGAGAGAGAGACAGATTGCAAGTGGGGGAGGGTGAGAGAGAGAGGGAGACACAGAATCCAAAGCAGGCTCCAGGTTCTGAGCTGTTAGCACTTAGCCCGATGTGGGGCTTGAACTCCTGAACCGTGAGATCATGACCTGAGCTGAAGTCGGACACTCAACTCACTGAGCCACCCAGGCACCCCAAATAAATAAACATTTTTAAAAAGCAGGATCTTAGAGAGACATTTGCACACTCATGTTCATATAATTATTATATACACAGAATTATTCTCCATAGCTAAAAGATGAAAGCAACTCAAGGGTCCAACAACTGATGAGTAGATAAACAAATGTGGTATATACATACAATGGATACTACTCCTCCTTAAAAAGGAAAATTCTGACACGTGCCACATCATGCAGAAACCTTGGAGCCACTGTGCTCACTGAAAGAAGACACTCACAAGAAGACAAATATACTGTATGATTCCACTTACATGAGGTACCTAGAGTAGTAAAATTCATAGACAGAAAGTACAGTGCTGGTTGCCAGGGGATGGGGGATGGAGTGTTTTATAGATACAGAGTTTCGGTTTTCCAAAAGGAAAAGAATTCTGGAGACGGTGGTGGTGATGGCTGCAGAGGAATATGAATGTACTTAATGCCCCTGAGCTGTACACTCAAAACAATGGTTAGGATGGTACTTAAGGCTACCTGTCAGTTGACTTTATGCTAATCAAAAGGAGACTGTCCAGGTGGGCCTCACCTAATCACACTTAAGTCTTTAAAAGCAAAGGGTTTTGGGGGCACCTGGGTGGCTCAGTCAGTCGAGCATCTGACTCTTCATTTCAGCTCAGGTCTTGATCCCAGGTCCTGGGATCGAGCCCCGTGTTGGGCTCTACACTCACAGGGCAGAGCCTGCTTGGGATTCCCTCTCTCTCCCTTTGCCCCTCTCCTCTACTGGCACTTTCTCTCTCTCTAAAATTAAAAAAACAAAAAACAAAAAAAGCAAAGGGTTCTCTCCTGCTGATAACAGAAGAGGAAGTCAGAGATTCAAACCAAGGGGGGATCTGAGGCCCCACTGCTGTACTGAAGATGGAGAGGACACATGGCAAAGACTAAGAGTGGCCTCCATGAGCTGGGGGCAACGCCCAGCTGACAGCTACCATGTTCTGCCTGGACGCATGACCAGCACGGCCAGCAGAGGTGGGAGATAATGAGTCGTGTTAACCCGCTAAGTTGGATCATTTGTTAGAAAGCAATAGAAGACTGATTGGATCTCCTAATTGGGGCCAGAAAGGGAAAGAAGACATTTTAGGGAGCAGAGAGGACTCTCAGTGATTGACTTTGTCTTTTTCACATATCTCCACCTCCTCTAGAAAGCCTCCCCCGCCACCCTCCCGAGAGCCTTTGCGGATCCTCGCCTCTGTCTTCCTCTGTCGGTAATTATCTGCCACTCCCTTGGCCCTGCGCACAAGGGCCTGCCAGCCGGAATCCCCAGTCATCTCGCTTTCTCAAATCTGGTCTAAGGACTTCCAACACAGAAGCCACAACTTGACCTTTTTCATCTTTGCCAAAGCTCCCAGTACAGGGCCAAGCACACTATAAACTAGCTCACAAATTCTTGTTCACTAAGCCATTTCCTTTCAGTTCCAATGACCAGCAAGGCCAATGAAGGCATTCAAACCTGATGTGGCCACAGGCACATGGAGAGCCTTTCCCCTAAGACTGGCTTCACCACCACCTGAGAGTAACAAAGCACCGAGATGGTGATACCCCATTTCTGAAGCCTGACTTTTCATTAACACTAGCCAGTCAGGTTTTCCAGCATGAGTTGGGCTACCATTTCTCTGAAGTTTTTTTTTTTTTTTAATGTTTTTCTACAACTGAAATTTGCCAACACAGAGGAAGTAAGAATAGGATGACATGAGGTCCCACAAAATGTGCTACCTGTGTTTTGTTCCACAACAACCTTACCCTGAATGCCTGTCAAGTCCAGACAGCATGGTGAGACCCCAAAAACAGAGAGCTAAATCACAATAGCCCCTACTCTTGGGCTGTCATCCAAGTATCCCCTGAGCACAGAGGTCATAGCAGAATCTTTGACACTTTGGAAACTAGGAGGTTGGATTTCTTCAGGTCGGACCACAGAATCAGGTCTCCTACAGGCAGGCAATGGGTGGGGTTCCCTTTTGCATTCTGTCCTGCTCCAGGGACTCTGGGGACGCCTTCTGTGCCCCACCCTGGACTCCAATAACACGCATATGATGTCACTGTCTAGATGTGCAACAGTCTTGGCCAATTTTATCCAAAGCCCTCAAGCACAGATTAAAAAGTAAATCCATAGCATTTGGACAGACCTTTACAGTTTACAAGCCACTGTCATATTGTCTCATTTGATCCTCCCAGGAGCCCTAGGAGGTAGGAGGAGTAGATTATCATCGCCCAATTACAGATGAGGAAACTGAGGCTCAGGGAGCTGAAGTGACTTACCCAGAGTTACCTGGTTTGGAAGCCAAAAAACCGTGTTCTTCCACGTTGGATCTAGTCTTTGGGCCTAAATGGGAACTCAGCACAGACAGGCTAGGCTCTCCCCAGCTGGCCTTCACAGCTGGTGCCTTGAGAGTTTCTCTATAGAAAGAGTGAAGGAGAGGCTGGGAATCAGGAACAAAAAGAAAGTACAATGGTGCCTCATATTCTAGTAATATTTCATCTTTTTCAAAGAACTCACATATTTCTTGTCTCATTTGGTTCACAGAACAATCCCATAAGGTGAACAAGACAAGTATATTGTCATCAAAACTTGGATCAGAACTAGTGCCCAACTTTTCTGATTCCAAGACTCTTTCTATAAGATAAGGGACAGAATTCTTGCCACTGAGACCCTCCTTTCGTCCCTTTGGCCCTGAAGGGTCAAGACCAAGAGACCACTGGATACCCTTCTCTTGTGTGGCCACACAGGTCCAACTTACAGTGACCTTTCATTTCCCTATGTGATCCCCTGCCAGAAACTGGGCCCAGAAGGCAGGCCCCTCCCCCTTCTGGTTTTAGGACTGCTTTTACAGAACCGATGTTTTTTTAAGTTTATTTCTTTTCAGAGACAGAGAGAGAGCGTGCGAGTGCGCACACGTGTGGGGGAGGGGGAGGGAGAGGGAGGAAAGAATCCCAAGCAAGCACCACACTGTCAGCATGGAGCCTGATGTGGGGCTCGAACTCACAAACCGTGAGATCACGACTTGAGCTGAAACCAAGAGCTGGACGCTTAACTGACTGAGCCCCCCAGGCGCCCCACAAAACTAATCTTATGTAACCGATACACCAGGGGGAATGGAATCTGCTGGACTATTGCTCACCCGCTGAACACACATTTTCTGAGCAGGGTATCACTCTAGGCTACTCACTGGGAGTTTGAGAAATACCTCAGGCATATTCCCTGCCTAACAGAAGCTCACGATCTTGATCTAGTGGAACTGGCGAAAACACAAACACGTACATGACAAGGTACACGACATTCACTAGTACATGACAAGATGGAACAAATGTCACAACACAGTTATAAGCAAAGGGCTGCATGCAGATCAGCATCATGCTGGCTGGTGGGAAGGAAGAGTCTTCATGAAAAAAGAGGTGTTGGGCGCCTGGGTGGCTCAGCCAGTTGAGCTTCCAACTTCGGCTCAGGTCATGATCTCACAGTTTGTGAGTTCGAGCCCCGCATCAGGCTCTCTGCCATCAGTGCAGAGCCAGCTCTCCGATCCTCTGTCTAGCTCTCTCTCTGCCTGTCCTCTGCTCTTTCTCTCTTTGTCTCAAAATAAATTTAAAAAACTTAAAAAGTAAAAGAAAAAAGAGGTGTTTAAGCAGAAGGATGACTGGAGAATCTTGACAAGTAGGAAGATGCAGGCTGTGAAAACAGCACTAACATTTGGGAACTAAGGATATAGTCCCTTGTGAGGGCAGCATGAAGTCCACTTGGCCCCCGACCTCCCACTGAGGCTGGCTGGGATCCAGCTTAGACCCCCAGCTAGATCTAGGCTGGATCCTGCCCCCATCCCAAGGGAACCCAGGAAACTGGGGCCACTTGCTCCGTCCGCCAGGTTCTGTGGACTTGCAGCCCCACCCACCAAATGTTAACTGCCCTCTTCACAACTCATCTCTTCCGCTCTCTAGTTGGTTCTCACATGTGTCTTGCATTCCCAACTAGACTAAAATACTGGTCTCCTAATTCCTTGAGAACATAGCAAGGCGTGCCTATATTCCATCCCAGCCAGCATGAGGTGGGCACACAGTAGGCCCAACAAGCTGTTTGTTGACTGGCTGCCGAAGTCTATAGGCCCAAGTATCACGACAACTGTACAAACAGGTAGACAAGAAGGGGCAGTACTTGTAACCCTAGCCTGGGATTACAGGGAAGGGGTTAGCAGAAGACACATTATTTCTGGCTTTAAGGTTACATTTTATAGAACTGATCTAAATTTAAATCAAGGGGCTTAGACTTGTGGGGTCACTCTGGGGGGACTGCCCTGTATTTCACATTCTGTTCTCTCTTAGACCAATGTCCCAAGGTCTCCTTAATCCATTTTTCTAGTTCCTGCTTGTAAACATCTTCCAATGAAACATAATGTCTCATAGTTCCTCTTGAAAAGAGTTACAGAAAGGCTGGCATAGTTGCCATTTCCAGTCTAGAGACTGGAGGACGATGCCAGAGGTGAGAGCAGAGTCAGGGCAAGAGGTGGGGGTGGCGAGGACCCCAGGGCACAGTACAGCCTCCTAGTGGTTGGTCTCCAAGGAGCCGAAGTCTCAGCTGAAGTGCTGGGTGGACAGACTTTACAAACAGGGAAACCGGATAGGGTCAAAACCCAAACAGGTCACAGCACACCCAGAATGGAGCATGGGCAAGCAATGAACATCATCAGCTAGGAGTTGGGGGATGGGGTAGGTGAAAAGAACCAAATGCCCAGGTGGGTTCAGAGGCACAGAATTTTAGTTTTAGGGATTTTTCTAAGCCAACCCTCTTTAATCCCACAGGTGGGGTCCTCAAAAAGTTCTTTCCTGGGGCACCTGGGTGGCTCAGTTGGTTAAGCACCCGACTTCGGCTCAGGTCATGATCTCACGGCTCAGTAATTTGAGACTGTGTTGGGCTCTGTGCTCACATCTCAGAGCCTGAAGCCGGCTTCAGATTCTGTGTCTCCCTCTCTCTCTGCCCCTCCCCCACTCGCACTCTGTCTCTCTCTCTCTCTCAAAAATAAACATTAAGAAATTCACACCAAAAACAAAAACAAAAGTTATTTCCTGTGATAGTCTAACCCTGTCCTACTCAGTGTCTCTCTGCATCTTTGACCTTCCACTTCATCCTCCATATTGCTGCCAGACTGATCTTTCCACAACACAGATCAGTTCAGTGTCTCCCCTCCACATTCAGAAGGTCCGAAGTCAGCGTGACCCAGTAAGGCCTTCTCTGCTAGACCCAGACAGGGTTTGGAGTCTTATCTCCTCTCTACACCCCACTGACGTCATTCCCCCCAACAACGTCCTGCACAACACTCTCCAAAGTTGCAAGACTTACTCCTGTCTGCCAGGAGAATCCCAATTCCAAGGTCCAGCTCAAATGTGTCCTGTTCAGTTAAATCTTCCCTGTGCTCATTCATTCCCCCGGGAAAGATGTGTTTACTTTCCCTTCCATGCTCCCAAAACACCTCCGTAGAGCATTTATCACCCTGACTCGAACTGATTTTACAGAGACTGAGAGGCCACCAGGAATAGGGATTGGTTTTGCCTTCTCATTGCTCACCTTGTCCTTGCTTTGCACGGCAGGAGTAGGTGGTCAAAACAGGTTTACTGAAAGAAGAAACCTTTCCTTTTTTTTTTTTTAGTTTTCACTTTTAAGTAATCTCTACACCCAGTGTGGGACTCAAACTCACAACTCCGAGACTGAAAGTCGCTTGCTCTACGGACTGAGCCAGCCAGGTGTCCCAAACCCCTTTCCTTTATAGCCGCATAGTGAGTTCCTGGTGGGGCCCAGTTAAGGTCGCGGTTGTCTGATGCCCAGGTCAAGGCACTGCTTTCTAGGCCGCTTCTACCAGTTTTTCGTGAACACGCACCTGGATGGCTCCTTACTAACCTGGACTTTCAGACACTGGGACAGTGACGGGCATCAACTGTCCCAAGTTAGCACCAAGCTGCTAACTGTAAAGAGAGACTCCTGTGTCTCTCCTGGGGAAGAGATTTGATTCGAAAAGGCTTTAAACCGAGCTGTAGGCGGCGACAGAGCAGGTGAGTCATCCCAGCCCACACCCGTTCTCTTACCGAAGGGCCCCAGCATCTGTGTGTCTGGGGTCATATGGGAAATGGGTACTCTGAGCTGACTCGGGTCCCAGGGAGGGGGATGCTGATGTTATGGCCAAGGACCCTTCACCCATGGTGATGAAGCAGTAGTGATGGCCTTTATCTATGACAGCAAACATAAAGGGACTCAGCACAGGGGATGGCCTCAGAGAAGCTGCAGCCGTGGTAATGGCCAAGGGACGCACCTCGCCGCTCTTGGAGCCCCATCTGGACCCCTTGCACCCACACAGCCTGTCTCCACCGCCAGCCCTCACCTGTGTCACTTCATTTCCCTAAATTCAAAGCTCCTCAAGAGAAACACAAGGTGTCCTCCACCACCCATCCCCCAGACTCAACCAGGACATCTATACTGCAGTTGAATTTTGTTTTAAGCAAACAGCATGTAAAGTTGAGGGATAAATCTTCATTTTACAAACTCTTTTCACCACCATGAGCTCCCCTAAGGCCTTCACTCACTGGGGGCTTACTTACCACGTGTAAGTTCCTCTGTTAGGAGCTAGAGAGATACGAACACCACTGCAGTACAGTCCCTGCCCTCAACCACGTAAGCAAGTTGCATATGCAAGTTACTGTACATGCAAGAAATAATGTGCTAAATCCTTCAGAGGAGGTTCACAAAGTGAGTCTGGGAATCTGGAGGCAAATGAGTTTAGAGGGACATCGTTCGGGAGATGGCACAGAAGCTTTAGAGAACGGGTTGGATATTGCCACTCTGAAGCACGTCAAATGGCCTTCCATATGGAGGAGGTGTTGTCAGCAAAGGCCTGTGGGTGGAATCAAATGTCAGGCAGCTCCGTGTGGAAACCCACCAGGGCAGGCTGAAACAGCACATCCAACAGGCCCAAGCCCCAGGGGCACAGGCCAAGGCACAGGGAAAATGCTCCGAACAGCAAAGGTCAACATGAACGTAAATACTGCAGCAGCAGGACTTATTCCGGGCGAGAAGTGGGCTAGGATGGCCTTGGAATCCGGCCAGAGGTCAAAGGCCAGCTCTACCCTCAACAGCTGTGTGATCTTGAACAAGTTACCCAACCGAAGTCTAGGTCTTCCCGTCTGCAAGGCCGCTCCCCGACACTTCCTACCTAGTGTGTCACTAAGAAATGAAATGAGATGATGGAGAGGACACATGAGGCACGGTGGCAGGCAGGGCAAGTGATCAGTCTATGTGAGGCTCTTCTTCCTGGCTTGAGGAGCCTGGACAGTGAACAAGTGAAAGACTGTGTGGGGCCCTGGAGGAAGGAAGAGGCCAATAAAAGGGGATTCTAAAGCGAGGAGATGGTGAGGGAAGAGGGACTACAGAGAAAGGAAACAAAGCCTCCACACTGAGCTTTCTGCTCCAGGGCAGGCCACCGTAGGGATGCTGCTAAAACTCCCCACCACGCTGGTAGGTGGTTTCTCCCTGAAGAACGCCGTGTTCCAGGATCGACACCAGTGATGCAAGGAGCAGAACTGAGCTTGTAGGTGGAGCGATGGGTAGGAGCCGAGCAGAGATGAGGCAGCACGCTGGACCCCTGCCCAGATTGTGGGGGCATCAGAAATCAGGACTGGATCAAGATGGCACCGAGAGAGAAAACTGCTTAATTCCAAAAGCTTCCACTAGGAAAGCCCAGAAGTCCAAGGTTTTTTGCACATCTAGACACCTGATCTTTTAACCTGAATACCTGGCTCATTACAAGCCAGCAACAGAGATACCGCCAGGCACAGGACTCACCTCTGCAGAGAGCCTCCAGTCTCATGGAGGACAGGCACACTAAGGGTCTTCAGGGAGATTTGCCACCTAATCCTACGTGTGTTTGCTCCTTGTTCATTCGCGCATTCATTCACTCCGTCATCCACTGCACAAACATCCACGAAGGAACTACTACACCCAAGATAAGATCCCGGAGAGGCAGGTGTCCCGTTGGCTGTTCACATCTCCATTCCTCAAGTTGTTTCACTTGTCAGTTCCCTTATCTGTCAAATGGAGAAAACTGGGTTTATGGGAAAATGCAATGAGATAATGGACACACACAATGCAGAGTAAGTGCTCAAGAAGTGTAAACTATTAATAAACGAGCAGAAGTAAGGTCACATGTTATATTGGACACCTTTCATTGCTCCTCTAGGTACTTTCTGCATCCTTTCCTATCCGTACTGTGTTCTGGAATTTTCCTGCATGGACTAATCAAGTCTCCTTTGCCCTCTGACTTCCCATGGGGTTTAGTACATGGAGAGCCTTGACAAATCAGAGGGGTTTTATTTCCTCCCAACTGCTTTCCTGAACCCCTTGACCTAAAGACCTAGCTCTAGCAAAATGACCCTCCACACAGCCTCTCTGCCTCGAGGCGTAGAGATGGTAAGATCCCTCTGTTACAAGCCCCAGAACATTTCACTATCCACGGTTCTCTCCCTATACCCTGCCTCAAATTACCCATTCATAATGTGCCATCTGTTTCGTGCTGGCCCCTATTATATATGGGGTAGGAGAGAGAGAATAGGCCTGGGAATCAGGAGACCTGAGTCCCACCTCTGCCACCAGCTGGTTCTGTGACCCTGAACGCTCTTTTACTAGGTGTCAGCATCCTCATCTGTAAAAAGAACAGGTGGGACCACATAGCTCTTTTTTTGTATTACAATTCCCCGCCACTGCTGGGTGTTCTGTGAAGTTAAACCCAGAAAAGGGATGCAGATCAGGGAATAAGGCTTCCTAGTGCAGAGGGCAGGTTAGCCAACTCATTCTTACCCAGGGAGGGCACCCAACTCCTTTCCAAGGACTTCCCTTTTCCTCCCAGATTCCCCGGGGACCAAATGATCTCCACTCCAAACAAACAGCCAAGGAAACCCAGGAAATTACAAGTAAATTCTCTCCTTTCAGTAACCAACCAGCCAACCTCGATTTAGCCACACAGGCCCCTTCCCAGCTTCTGTTATGCACAGCGGGCCAAGCAGAGAGGCAGGTGCACACTCCCACCCAAGCATTCTCCACAGGGCTGCAAAGGGATATGATGCCCTCTCACAACTGGTGGGTATCCAGGGCAGAGGGAGCCACCCAAATCAGCATCCTGTCAGAAAACCTACAATTGAGGTCACTAGACATGTTTCAAAGAGAGGCTGAGGACCATTTCATGGGATATTACAGAATCTCTGGAATTCTTTTTAGCTCCTAAATTAGCGACTCAGGGAACCCCAGGAGCCATGAGAAAGACGTTCTAATGAGAATATTACCCTCCCTAGCGCCCCCTACCCCCATCTGGAGTTTCACCTGCCCCAAGCGCTTTCCCATCTCCCCTCACCCAGAGGTAGGGCCAAGTGCCAGTATAAGGCTGGGTTTTTAATCCTTAAGGACAGCAGGAGAGGGCACTTTGGATACCAACTTCTAAGTTTCTGGCGGGGTAAGGGAGGCGGGATAATCTCTTAAAATCTCAGCTCCTGGGCTGGCCGCATGTGAAAACCACAACCTAATAACCGCCAACAACAATTTCTTCGACGTTCTTCACGTCCGGAAACCGTGGCCTCTCCCCACAACTCTGAAAGAGTTCAAACCCTTTCCTGGTTCCAAATCAAAACTTCCGAAAGCCTCCGGGCTTCCAGCGGCCAGACCGCGCACGGGACGGCTGGGGCCCAGGGAAGACACAGGCGGCGAAGCCCGCGGGCCGGGCGGGGAGGGGACGAACCCCAGCGCTGAGCCGCCGCCCTGGCCGCCTCGAAGCGCCTGTGTCCGCAGGAAGCACCGCCGTGCGCCTGCGCCTGCGCGAGTCTTGGCACGTGACTCGGGAGCGCGCGGCCCTGGAGGGGGCGGGGGAGGGACCACGGCCGCATGCGCGGGGCGGGCTCCCGCGGGCGGGGTTCGGCTGGGACTCAGCTCAGCAGCTCCCCCGGCGGTGGGTGCTGGGGTTCGCGGTGACGAGCCTCGCTCAGCGGTAGCGTTTTGCGCTGAGGAGCGGGCTTTCGAGACCACGCCAAGCTTGGCCAGGCGCTCGGTTCTCCCACCCTTTCGTTCCTGTTCCAAACCGCCCTGCTTTAGGGGCCTGTTTCCCCTCGAAGGCGAGGGGGTGCAGCGGGAAAAGCGGACCCGTCGGCGGTGAGGACGCCCGAGCCCGGAAGATGCGCCCCCTCCGGGAGCCGGTCCCTCCGGAAAATCTGCACCCGAGTCGGGGGCCAGGAGCAGCTGGGGTCCAGGGCCCAACGGGGGTCCTAAGTAGGGCCAGACTGCTGAGGTGGGCTTCTTCCGCCGCCTCCTTACGGGGCTCCCGTATTGGCCCCCAGCTCCTAGCAGTGGGGCGGCGTCTGGGGGGGGACGCAGACCCGGAGCCCTCCAGCCGGCAACCCATGGACCGCGGGTTTGAGGGGCACGGCCCGAGGGACGCTGTCTGGGTTGCCAAAATCGGCTGCTTGATTTGATGCCAGGCTCTCGCCCCTCGGTGAGCCCCAGTGCTGCTGCCCGCCTGACCCTCCCTGCTTGTTCATGGCTCTCTCTGTCTAGAAACTTGCAGTGGCCTCAAGCCCAGACTTCCTGACCTTCCATCTAAGGGTTTCCCTAACCCACCTCAACTCACCTTGACTCCTCACTGGCCACACACAAACGTCTCTCTCCCTTTCAGAGTCTGGGCCCTTGATCTTCCCCCCCAGGATCCGACCCCCTGGTCTCTGCCCTTCCAAACCTGTCCAGCCTTCAGAGTGGAGCTAGAATTCCACTCCCTTTCTAAGCTCAGAACCCCCTGGGTGTCTCAGTATTCCCAGGAGAGTCCTGATGTTATGTAAACGGATTCTCCTCCATAAAGGTAATCTGTTAACTGTTTAAATAAAAAGTCTCGGGGCGCCTGGGTGGCTCAGTCGGTTAAGCGTCCGACTTCAGCTCAGGTCACGATCTCGCGGTCCGTGAGTTCGAGCCCCGCGTCGGGCTCTGGGCTGATGGCTTAGAGCCTGGAGCCTGCTTCTGATTCTGTGTCTCCCTCTCTCTCTGCCCCTCCCCTGTTCATGCTCTGTCTCTCTCTGTCTCAAAAATAAATAAACGTTAAAAAAAATTTAAAAAAAAATAAAAAATAAATAAAAAGTCTGCAGTGCATGGGTTTAACTTCTCAAATAATTACAAGTGAGAAAGAAAATCGTTTGCCACCCCCCCACCCCATGTGACCTGGGTTATGATAGGGGCATATGGCTACTTTATCCCCCAGGATTTACCCAGTCACTCCAGTTCCATGTCTTGGGTCCCTAACTGGATCATTCACTCCTCCAGAGCAGAGATTATGCCTGCACAAATATGTGTAAATTCTAAATCTTTTGAAATTTTGGTAGGACAAAATTCAGAAGTTTGGGGAAAATGGAAATATAACCAACAAATGTGTTTGCATTCTTCACAAATACGAAATCACTCTTTTCAGTGTGTCAGAAAAATGTACTGTCACAATCGGTCTAGGCTCCAGACTAACACAAATCAATGTGATTGAATGTAGTAGAAGGGATAGTTGGATGGGTAGAAAATTGGCCCTTTGGTTTGTCATGTTTTAGCTGGGTGAACTGGGGCTTAACCTCTCTGGGGATGCAGCTTCCTCATGCTGGATTTGTTTTTAGGGATAATGAATATGCCTTCTCCATCTACATGAGCAGAGTGAGAGTCAAATGTGAAATGGAGTTAAGGGTTTCTGGGTTTGTTTGGGTTTTTTTAAAAGTATTTTGTTGTTCAGGAAATAATCCTTAATAAATTTTTTTTAAGATTTATTTTTTTAAGGAATCTCTACATCCAACATGGGGCTCAAACTTACAACCCTGAGATCAAGAGTCACATGCTCCACGGACTGAGCCAACCAGGCTCCCCCCCACCCCGACCTTCATAAATTGTCTAAAGCAGGGGCACCTGGGTGGCTCAGTCGGTTGAGCTTCCGACTTCAGCTCAGGTCATGATCTCACAGTTCGTGAGTTCGAGCCCCACGTCGGGCTCTGTCCTAACAGCTCAGAGCCTGGAGCCTGTTTTGGATTCTGTGTCTCCCTCCATCTGCTCTTCCCCTTCTCACATGCTGTCTCTCTCTCAAAAATAAATAAGGATTAAAATAAATAGTCTAAAGCAAATGACGTTTAAATGTTTGAAATTTTGTTACTAACACATGTCAAGGTGCTGACCGGCCATGAGAAACATCCAGCAATTCTAAATTTTTGCCAGTTTGTGAAGAGGAGGGAAAGGCCTTGGGATCAGCAAGAACAGTGTCACCAAAGGTAAGCCTGGTCAAGTAGCCTAGCGTGCCCTCACGAGAGTCAGGTGCTAGATGGAATTCTGGCCCTCCTACTTCCGGCAACTCAACCTCTCTGACCATCAGTCTCCTCATCAGTAAAATATGAGTAATAGTCATAACATTTACAGAACGCTTTCTGTGGGCTGTGTACTGTTTCAAGCATGTTGCATGTTTTAATTTAATCCTGGCAACAACCCCACAGAGAGAGGGGCTATTAGTGTCTCCATTTTATGGGTGAGGAAACTAAAGCGCAAAATTATGTCATTTGCCTAGCTAGGGTGGCCCAGCTTGTTAAGTGGTGGGGCCCAGGACGAAGCCCAAGCAATCTGACTCCAGAGTCTCTACTCTTCCGTGCAAGATGGCTCCCTCCCTGAGGGGCTGTGTGAGGATCCCATGAAATAATACATGAAAAACTCCTGGCCTATTCCTTGGGTTTGTGGCTGCTAGAATTACCTCATTATGTCAAGGTATAAGTGTAGGAATGTCTATAGGTCTATAGCCCGGTTCCTGGCAAGAAGAATACTCTAGAAGTTGGTTCCCTTCCCCACTGAAATTTTGAGAAAACATTAAAGGTTCCACAGTGCAAGCAGACACAGAAAATGCTCATCTGTGCATGTTATTTTTTTTATCCTTTGGATAAGAGGTCAGTATAGGGAATCCCTCAGAACCTGTGGAATACACCTTTGGTACAGGCAAATTCATGCCTCTACTCCATTTTGTTTTGCTTACGTTTCCTTTTTACTGCCTCTATGGTCTTCTAGAGAAAAATTAAGGTTTCCCTGGATTGGGAAAAGCTTGAGCCTAATGTCACAGACAGAGGAATCGGCGTGAAATGTTGCCAGTGCTTGTGAGTTTTTCAAGGCTCAGACTTTTCCCCTTGGTTCACCGGGGTGGGACGCAAGCACAAAGCCAGGGCCTGGTAGGTGTCCTCCTATGGCTGGGTCTTCCCACGTCTCCACCCTGGGTCGGGCATCCGGTTCACCGCATGCACACACCTGCTACACATAAGCTCCCACGACCTGTAATCCACGAATCATGCATAAAATTACCTCTCCATAGCCACACCCACCTGCTCACCCCAGACATACTTTTTTCCCCAGGACCCTCTACACACAACATTCGGTGCACAGACACCTTCTTTACTCCTCCCAAACCCGCTTCCTCTGCCATTCACTCTGATGGCACACAGGTGATGGGTCCTGTGTGCTGGGCACTGTGCTACATACTCAGAGATCATTTGGTCACAGACACTCACATACACTTTGGTTTCTACACACACAGATTCTACATGCAGGTATTTGCACGCCCTTTCACGTGTAACCACAGGTAACCCCCATATATTCAGATACATACACATACCTGTGGAGACATTCTCTCCATTCATGCCCCTTATATCCCCTGACTATATTCAGAATGGTCTTGGATTTTGCTTTCCTCCATGGCATTTTGCTTTCTCAATGGCAGACGATGTACGGATGATAGGGTACGAGGCTTGTGAAACAGCACAATTTTGGACATGCTGGCAGGTTCTGGTGTGTTATGTTTATCTTCAAGAGAGACATCACCTCCCTCCCTTTTCCTGGCAAAGCTCCATATTTCTCCCAGTCCTGGGAAAACACTGGCTGCCGTCCTGGGTGGGAGAGCTGACCTGGGGGAGGGCAGTGGTGGCCTTAGTTAGGTCAGTCTTATCAGTCACTGACTGTGGACTGTGGACCCTCGAATCAGGAGGAAAGCGAGGGAGAGGGAGGCAGCGAGCCAAACTGCCTCCTCATTCCTCCCTGAGATCAGCACCTCCCGACTTAGGAAAATCCAGGGCAGCTGGCCCCAGCACCGAATTCTTCATCTTCTCTGAGGTGACGCCATCACAATAGCATGTTGTCACTCTCACACTCCCCCCTTCTACTTCCAACCTCCCAGTGACTCCCCAGCTTCTTCCTTTTCAAACACACTCTCAACTGGGGGTGTCAAGTCTTCAGGAGGACCCCAGAAGTAATATTTCAAAGTAAAGGAGTTCTGATCTGAAGGACAAAGGCTCGAGGAGCCAAGGACAAGGTAGGGTGTCTTTAAAAACAGGGACGGTATGGGGGGAAGGGGGTGGGGACGCCTCGGTGGCTTAGTGGGTTGAGCCTCAGACTCTTTTTTTTTTATTTTTATTTTTTTAATGTTTATTTATTTTTGAGACAGAGAGAGACAAAGCATGAACGGGGGAGGGTCAGAGAGAGGGAGACACAGAATCTGAAACAGGTTCCAGGCTCTGAGCTGTCAGCACAGAGCCCGACGCGGGGCTCAAACTCACGGACCTCGAGATCATGACCTGGGCCGAAGTCAGCCGCTTAACCGACTGAGTCACCCAGGCGCCCTGAGCCTCAGACTCTTGATTTCAACTCAGGTCATGATCCAAGGGTCATGGGATCAAGCCCACATCAGGCTCTGTGCTGAGCTCAGAGCCTGCTTGGAATTCTCTCTCCCTCTCCCTCTGTCCCTCCCCTGCTTGTGCTCTCTCTCAATAAATAAAAATAAACAAACAAATAGGCACAGGAGGAGGCCTGGGGTCATGCCCCCATTTCTTAATTTTCAATCCTACAACAGGAAACCTTGGTTTCAAAGTCATCTTTGACACTGGGGGCTGGAAGCAGGAGGGATCTAGGGAAGAAGGCACCGGGGACGTCTAAAACAAGAGTGGGCAATTCATGGATTGTCAGTTTATCCCTAAGAAACTTAAAAATGAGGGCGCCTGGGTGGCTTAGTCAGTTTAGCATCTGACTTCAGCTCAGGTCATGATCTCACAGTTCATGGGTTCGAGCCCTGCTGTCAACACATAGGCTGCTTCGGATCCTCTGTCCCCCTCTCTCCCTGCCCCTCCCACGCTCAATGTCTCTGTCTTTCTCTCTTTCTCTCTCAAAAAGAAATAAACATTAAAAAAAAAAGAAACTTACCAATTAGTACCCAGGTTTGGGAAGAGACGGGAGGGAGGAACAGGTGGAGCACAGAGGATCTTTAGGGCAGTGAAAATACTCTGCATTTCATTTCCTTCTACAACAACGGACACATGTCATGATACATTTGTCCAAACACGAGCAATGCACACCACCAGGAGCGAAGCCTAATGTCAACTGTGGACTCTGGGTGACTAGGTTGGACAAATGTCCCACTCTGGGGGTGGGGGTTGCTAATGGGGGAGGCTGTGCGTGGGTGGAGGCCCCGGGGCGGGGTGGGGGCGGGGGGTGTATCCCTACCCTCCTCTCAGTTTTGCTGTGAACCTGAAACTGCCTGAAAAACAATGAAGTCTTAATGCGAACCCGATCCACTACTAGATAAGAGAGAGATAAAGAGAGCAAGCTGGTCGGAGGCGATCAGAAAGCACACGGTGTTACAGAGAGATTGGAACTTTATTGAGACTTCCTCCCTGATTAAATCAGAATGGAAAGAACCCTGGAAAGGTTCCACTTTGGAGAGAGACAGCAACTGTTCAGGCACAAATACTTAACAGATACTCCTCTTAGGGGAATCTCTGGATCCTAAATTTACCCCCAGTTCCCAACCCTTCCTCCCCACCCCAAAAGACAGTCAGAATCCTGCTTGAAATCCACATCCACAGAGTGGGGACCAAACAGCCCTGACAGCCCAGGGGGACCAACTGACCAGCCTGCAGGCTGCATGGAGAAAAGGTGGGTCAACGAGTGAGCAGGGGAATGGGGGTAAGAAAAGGAAAACGGATGGGACGAAAAGAGAGAAGATCACACCAATCATGCCCCCCCCCCAAAATACAGATGCCATATGAACGTATCAGCCTCCTTCCACCTGCTTCCCCAAAGCAATGGTGACATCACCGCCGTGACAATGCCTGTACACTTCTGCCCTGTTCACATCCTCAACTGCACTGAGAAAGACAGATACGCCGAGAGCAGCTCAAGGGCATCAGGGGCATTAGGAGCAAGAGGGGAAGGCGGACTGTGGGGAGGGTACATGACAGCGAGATAAGGCGAGTGGTGATTTGTAGTGAGAAGAAACGCAGCTTTTCAGGCCCTGCTCACCAGGCTCCTTGGATGCCCCGGCAGGGCCCTGTTTCTCTGCTTGGCTCTGTCCTTGGAAACAATGTCCTGGAGGTTTGGGGGGCCTCCGTTGTCCTGTGGAAGGTTCCAGGTCCTGCACAAAGCCAGAGAAGCAGCGTCCGCTGCAGCATGCATCAGAGCGTTAATAATCCCGAGCAGGGATTCCGAATTCTCCACACGGACCTAGTCTAATCACCGATGTGTTTCCACTGCCTCGCCCCCAGAGGGCTTCCTCTCTGCCTTCATCTTCACTCACTTTCCTTCTGGTCCAAGGTGACTTCCTGGTCAGGGGGGCCCTGACCCAGGCCTCCTGGGGAAGTCCCCCAGATAGCTCGCTCCCAGGGGACGCTGGCTCACTAGGGCAGAAGGAGCCCCTCCGGGCAGCCCTGGGCAGGGTCTCCTGGATTTGTGCAAACTGGTCAGCCACCTGCTTTTTGTCAAAAGGCTCCTTCCCTCCATCCCCTGCCGCCCTTCGAGACGGCCGAGGTGGCACGCCAGCCAGGCAGAATCCTCACGACACATTCCTTCTCCACGGCCTCTGGCGTCTGCTATCTCAGAATCTCTCTTGCACAATGCGGTACACACATATTCACACTCATCGGTTCTTGAAGGCCCTGGCTTCCCTGCGGCGCGTGGGTATCAGTATCAAGTTCAGGTGGAAAATCGCATGTCAAGCCTTGATTGCCGCCGACACGGAGTGGCTGGCACCAGTTCTGAACTCGTGGAAATTGCTTGGAGTTTTGAGTGTTGTGCATCAGGGCGTGGAGAAGAGGGGGAAGGAAAAGCCATGGCATGAAAATCAGGAGGGAACGACTCTTCCTCAGAGAAGTTTTGGACACTGCCTCCTCCTACATTTGGGGGGCGGAGATGGGCTGCCCAGAGAAGACCCTGATGAAAAGGAGCAAGGTCTCCATCGTCCCCTCTGAAACCCAACGCCTTTGGGGTCTGAGTTTTCCAAGACATGCAATAGACAAAGACACACTGCAAACCGATTAACCCTCTGAGCCCTTCCAGTATTTTTACTGAAGTCACTTCCAAGAAGTAAATGACCTGAATCCACGGAACACTCGGCCTCCGGTCGGGGCTGATAAAGGAACCGAGCTTCCCAGCTGGCCTAGAAGACTGCTTGGGAGAAATGGCACGGGGGAGGCAGAACCTTCTTCCAGCCTGGGGACTCCTGTTCTCTCTCAGCATTCTGGTATCCTAAACCATTCCCTCCCACCCCTCGAGGAAACAGGGAAGAGGGCCTGGGGATGGGGGGCGGGGGGTATGGTGGAGGCTCAACACCCAGGTGGATTCAGACCCAAAAGACTGTCCCCTGTTGAAGTCAACCCAAGTTGAGGAGGCAGACGGGGGCTGGAGGACAAGCAGGAGACTGTGTGGAAGGAAGCTACAAGGGACCTGAGCCCTACAGAAACCAAGTCTTCTCTCTTTTCCCAGCTTATAGGGGAAAAAGGAATTTCAGCTGAGTTTAGCTTGACACTCATCACCTCAGTATACACTAGAATTTAGCTGCTCTCTGTCCTCTGCGATAAGACCCAGGAAAAGCCGGCGGGGCCTCACTCAGGCCCCTCACTGAAGCAACAAGACACTATAATTCACAGTTTCCTCTCCTCCCTCGACCCACACCCTCCCCCACCACTGGCCTCAACGAACTCCCAAATCTCCAACACGTAGTGATTCTCACCAGTGTGGCTCAAAGGGTTAATTAACCAGGACTTCTCAGACAGTTAGGACACAAGCTCAGCCACCAACAGGAACCCAAGAATGGCTACACGGCGACCTAGTGTTTCTTATAGCGATTCTTTGGGGTCTCGCCACACCCTGTTTTGTCACAGTTGAGAGCACTGGGATTCTTCCCCAGCCCCAGGCTTCCCAGGAGGCTGGGGAGCTCCTGTGTGATGGCCCGCTCAATCTTCTCCAGAAAACAGCCCCCCATGTAGGAGCACTGCTGAGACAACAGCTTGAAACTGGAGATGGGGTTGATGCCAAAGAAGTCCTTATAGGCCTCGCGGTTGGGAAGGTCAAATTTGCTGACATTGGTCTTTGCCAGGATGGTCTTGAAGATGTAGAATTTGTCAGGGTCTTCCACAATGTCCTTAAAGACCAGTTCTCCGTCACTGAAGAAGGTCATTTTGTCCTTGTAAGTCTGCAGATAGCGGTCCACCAGGAGGGCATGAATGCGGACCCGGATGGCATGCTGGCGGATGAAGGCGATCTTGTTCTCCAACCTGTTCTCGATCACCTGGTTCAGGTCTTCCAGGAGCGAGATCTCTTCCTTGAGGAACAGGTCCCGGTGGGTGTCGGGCTTGTAGTCTTGTGGCCAGAAGGAGCTGACGTAAACCCGAGGGGGCTCTGTGACGTTGATGAGCGGGGCCAAGCTCCAGAAGAGGGCCCCATAGACCCGCATGAGCATCTGTGTGGCCAGGTTGTCGGCCTTATTCAGGATGATCCTTATCTGGGATTCGCGCCCCTTCAGCTGGCGGAAGAGCATCTCCAGCTCCAGACCCACATCCAGCTTGGTTGGGTCAAAGACGACAAAGATGAGGTCTGCCCTGTCGATGAACCACTGGCACACGTCGTTGAAGGGGTAACCTTGGGAGGGGGGAGCAAGAAGTCAAGCAGAGCAGGCTCACCCTAACCCCCCACCCCCACCCCGCGCCCCCCCGCCCTTCCAGAACCAAAGCATTGCCTGGGTTGAAGGAAGTCATGGCACTAGGGATATTCTGGGTCTCTGAAGACTGAAAGAATTAATTACGTATCTCCCGGGCCTTGTCAACCCTCAAGCAAGGACAGCCTAAGACCAGGACTGGAATTTGAGCTCTGCCACTAGCCAGATCAGGGTAACAAATGCTTCTAGGCTTTAGCATTTTAGCTACAAAACGACAAGAAGAATAAGAATACCTAAGTTGATATAAAGATTATCATGTTCTAAATAAAGCAAAGCACCTAACTAAAACTGCCTATGTCATAGGAGGTGCTCGATATATTTTAATTCCTTCAACTTCTTCTTTCCAAAATGGGGAGACCAGGAATACCTGTCTTTTAATTTTTCTACAACAACCAGCCAATAATGCATAAAATTATCAGATGCATAATAGAAGAATAAAGGTTAATTTACTACTATAATGATTAGTGATAATATTATTACTAGTAATAAAACAGCCATAAAACCAAAATGAGAGTTATAAACTGAGATCCACCATCTGGTCATACAGTCCTACAAATGCCCTGCTGTGACTCATCTCATATGACGCAGCCCTGTGTCATGGCGATACTCGGTGGCCTATGTTGTAACCCAGCGCCTGCTGGGCCCCAAGTGGCACTCCCCTCCCACTGGAAGGCAGGTAGAACTTTGGAAGGTCTGACACAGGCTTATGTGAAGCAGGCCTGTAAAGCAACACTGGACCAGGAAGAGTTTAAGGTCAGGTTCAAACCAGACCCAACTTAGCCAGAGGTCAAGTACACCTGGACTGGGATCCAAGTCATCCAGGCCCTTGATCCCTCGGGAAAGTCTGAGCCTCCCCAAGACAGCTCAGCCCCAGCATGGACCTCAAGGAGCTACTTACAGAGATGACCAGCCCACCCTTTGGGAAAATATGGATTGCCTCCAAACTAATCAGCCCTCGGGGAGGTAAAAGAACATGGTACTCCACACCTAAGTGGGACCATGGTGACAACCAGAAGGGACTGGCAGCAAAGACTACACCCCTTGGTGTTGGACAATGCTGGCCACGCTTCCTCTCCCCTGTCTGCCTACCACCCACTGCCCAACAGCTTTCTAAGACAAAGTTTGCGCTGTTCAAACACAAGTGCCTAATTACCTCTTTCTTGCTGCTTGCGGTTCTCAATGATGCCTGGTGTATCCACAAAAGTGACCCGCTCCAGAAGTTTGTGGGGAACCTCGATGCCAATCAGCTTCTCCAGGAAATTCTGGCCAAATTTCTCAAGGGGGGAGAAGGACCGGGCGCTATCAGCAGCCATGACAATACCCTCGATGGTTTTCAGCTTGGGCCCGTGCATGAGGACCGTGAACTCAGAGGTGGTGGGCTCAGCACCTGCAAGCATAGGCATGAGGTTAGTAGGAAGGCCGTCCTCTCTGGGAAAGAGACCCTACTACAAAGTAAGCGGGTAAGCAAGGGGTTCCAGGGAGGGTTTGCCATGAGAACAGGACACTATGTTTGCTAAGCAGGATCCTATTTCTTTTTCCAATTGTGGTAAAATATACATAACACAATTTACCATGTGAACCATTTTCAGGTGTACAGTTCAGAGGCGTGAAATACATTCATGGTGTTGTGCAGCCCTCATCACCATCCATCTCCCAAACTGAAAGTGTCCCCATTCGTTCCTCTCCCAGCCCCTGGTAACCTCTACTCTACCCTGTCTCTATGAATTGAGGACTCAAGGCATCTCATAAGTGGAATCATAGGATATTGGTCCTTTTGTGTCTGGCTTATTTCACTTAATATATAGTGTCCTCAAGATTCGTGCATCTTGTAGCATGTTCCAGAAACGCATTCCTTCTTAAGACTGAATAATACTCCAAACTCCGTTATATGGATAGCCCTTTTGTTTATGCATTCATCCATCGCAAGAGGTGGGTTGTTTCCACCTCTTGGCCATTGTGAAAAATGCTGCTGTGAACATGGACTGTAGCTGCTGGGTTCTTGGGTGTAATTTTCATGATTATATTGAAGACACATAGCATGTTTCCTAGTGCTTTGACACAGGACATTGAGATACCAACAAACACACAAGAAAATCTCTCACTATTACCTGTATAGAGCTGGTAGCGAGTGTTTTCCAACCCAAGGAGGTAGTTTATCATGGTGGATTTGCCAACGCTCCACGGACCCAGGAACAGCACCATTGGCTTGGAAGTAATCTCCCCATCTGTAGGCAGCAGGAATTAGAAATGGAAGTGACTAATGAAGTTTCTTCCTACGGGAGTGACACAGGGCGTCACACCGCATCACACAGTCCATCTGAGTGAGTTACAGATTTCCACATTGGACAAGACAGGGGTGGCAATCGGCGGCTCGCCTCTCGCTATGTAAGTGCAATCACCCAGTTAAAACCAGAAGACACGATGCTGGCCTTACACAGATCCTTTGCACAGCGGCACCAGAGGCAGGAGCTAAGTGACATTAACAAATACTGACTCAGAGCTCACTCTGGGTGAGGCCTCCTGGTTTACATCTGGATTTACATCCCCTTCCTAAGAAGGGGAGAAAAGAGCTACCCCACGGCGAGGGGTTAAAACTCTGCTATCTGGATTGGTAACAGAAAAAACAGAGAGACAGGAAAGAGACTCACACGATCTTAGACAGCCTGGACGGGGGCCCCCTGACATCCTACCTCAGGATCGGTCCAACACTGGGCTCAAGGCCAGTCTCAAATTAGCCTCTAGAGACCACGAAATATTTGCCAGGTCCCAAGACCAAGCACTGAGTAGGCAATTCTTGGGTTCTCGGCAGTGTCGGGAAGCACACACTGCCTGGGCCCTGCCAGTTGGGGTCCCTAGGAAGAGAAGGCAGATTCCTCCAGAGCTTCCAAAACCAGGGGGGCAGAAGGGATGTGGTCACTGGCCACTGCCTTATAGCTCTCCATTCTTGCAGCTCGTCTCTGAGCCACGGCACAGAGGGCCAGCCCTGCCTAGTTTATACCTCAAATTCTCCAGACCTCTTTGTCTCCCTGAGCCTGGCACAGAGGCCCCAAACGGTAGGAACTCTTTTTTTTTTTTTTCTTTTTTTTTTTCTGTTTTGATGTACAGTATTTAATTTCTTGCTTCAAAAATCAGAAGTATAGGGGCGCCTGGGTGGCTCAATTGGTTGGGCATCCAACTCTAGATTTTGGCTCAGGTCGTGATCCCGGCATTGGGCTCTGCGCTGAGCGTGGAGCCTGCTTGGGATTCTCTCTCTCCCTCTGCCCCTCTCCCCTACTCACACACACACTCTCTCTCTCTAAAAAAAATTTTTTTAATTAAAAAAAAAAATCAGAAGTATACCTGTCCCCAATCTGCCTAGGCCATGACACCTGGCAGAGAGGGCAGAGAGAGAGGGAGACACAGAATCTGAAGCAGGCTCCAGGCTCTGAACTGTCAGCATAGACCCCGACGTGGGGTTTGAACCCACGAACCGTGAGATCATGACCTGAGTTGAAGTCAGACACTTAACGGACTGAGCCACCCTGGTGCCCCACCTTTCAGGTATTTTAATGCATACGGAAGAAGCAATATTAGCAGATATCACATTCCTCTTTTTTTATATACAAACAGGAGTACAGTATTCCCCTTGTTCAGCACCTCACTTCTTACTGTGCTGGTTTTCTTTCTGTAAGGTGAAACTAAGTCCCAGAAGACCACAACGGCGTCTCGTAAGTGGCAGGCACACGTATAATTGCCTGAAATTGATACCATGGCCCTGCCCCATTCCTCCCTGCCTGCAAATACATGCTCACGTCTCTGGATGTCAACCCCTGGCTTGAGGACAGGGAGGGAGAGGCAGGCTGAGGGGTGGCAGGAGTCCCCAGTTATAGCCACAGAGATCCTACACAAAGTGTCTTTTGCCCAGGCCCAGGAGTCAGAAAGGGAACTGGACCTTCCAGCTCCTGGCCGAGAGCCCAGGAGACCAAGCAGGCCCAGGAGACCCAGGCCCAGGAGACCAAGCAGCGGGCTCTCTGGGGGCTGCTGTTTCGGCTGTCTGCAGCAGGGGGCGTTACTGGCATCTGCAGGAGCCCACAGGTGAGACTCAGAGGCGGCCCCAAGGCACTGCGGTGGAGTCCCCAGCACTGGGGGAGGTGAGGAGAGAGAAGCCAAGCCCAGAAAGTGGCATCCGGAGCCCGGAACGCCCTCCCTGCAGAGCGCCCTTCCCCTGCCGGCCAGCAGCCTCATGGGCCAAGCCGCTGGGTCTGGGGCTGCGGGACAAGTCAAGCGCAGAGGACGGGAGAGCCACGGGAGACCGCCACCTCACACAGCCCCTGTGAAGCCCGAGAGGATGGTCTGCTCTTAGGCTTGCAAGAGGCAGTCGGGGAGTCACGAAACAGCCTTCTCTGGGAGAAGGAGACAGTCCCGGCTCCTGGTTCCAGCCGTGTGATCCTGGGTACCCAGCATCTCTCTGGGCACCAGGTCCCATTATTCCTGTTCCTGAAGCAGGAATAATGTACATCCTAAATACCCAACCCACTTTATAGCCATCAGGCACATCACATGAGATACTATGGAAACACCACTGTGAAAACTTTCAGAGGATTGACTCCCCCAAAAGGGTGTGGCTGCGGGAGGACAAGGGCTCTCATACACCTTACTGTGGCCTCAGCCTGGTACCACCTAAGGCAACTTAGGGACAACTCTTAGGGAATGCTTAACTCGCGTTCCACTTTTTAAAATATTTCCCACAGATATATTTGCGTGGAATAGGTAACGATTATAGTAGTGTTTGTAACGTTTGTAAAATGGCGGGGCACCTGGACGGTTCAGTCTATTGAGCATCCTGCTCGATTTCGGCTCAGGTCATGATCTCAGGGTCGTGAAATTGAGCCCCGCGTAGAGCTCCACACTAGACATGGAGCCCGCTTGAAATTCTCTCTTTCCTTCTTCCTCCCTCTGTATGCCCTGCTCACATTCTCTCTCCCTCAAAAAAGAAATTAAAAAGTAATAATTAAAAACAACAAAAATGGAACATGGCAAACACCCCGTTGTCCCTCAGTAGAACAGTGCCCATCTTGTGTGGTGCGTGCAGAGGCTCAAGAGAAAAGTGGGGCTGCACACACACGACTGTGTGATGTGATACCATCGTGTCAAACTAACAGAGAAGGACACACTTGTATGTGCTCATGCACAGAGCAAATGTCTGGTCTGGAAGTATCTGTAGGAAACTGTAACAGTGGGAGTGTCTGCAAGTGAAGTGGAGAAACTAGAAATAAAGAAAGGGATTTTTGTTTCTCATATTTATTTATTTATTTATTTTTGAGAAGGGGGGAGGAGCAGAGAGAGAGACAGAGGATCCCAAGCGGGCTCTGTGCTGGCAGCAGACAGCGTGATGCGGGGCTCGAGCTCACAAACTGTGAGATGATGATCTGAGCTGAAGTGGGACACTTAACCGGCTAAGACACCCAGGCGCCCCAGAGATTTTTATTTTCCCATTTGTACTTGTTTTTCACTATTTGGTTATTCATTTTTTACAGGGACAAGTATACCTTGTGTTTATTGTTCTGAAAATCGATGTTTAAAAGAATCTAGGGGTGCCTGGGTGGCTCAGTCAGTTAAGCGACCGACTTCAGCTCAGGTCATGACCTCACAGTTCGTGGGTTCATGCCCCATGTTGGGCTCTGTACTGTCAGCTCAGAGCTTGGAGCCTGCTGTGGATTCTGTCTCCCTCTCTCTCTGCCCCCGCCCCACTCATGCTCTATCTCTCTCTGTCTCTCAAAAATAAATAAACGTTAAAAAAAATTTTTTTAAAGAATCTAGACACAAGGAAAACCAACTGAAGAAGCCATAAGGAGAAGGGAAGGATTGCAGGCCAATTAGGGGGCTTAACACATGATCCCCTAGCAGTCAGGGAGCTGTCGTGGGCCCTTCGGCAAGGGAGGGATGGAAACGGGCATCGCTGTCCTTGGAAACCACATCCGTGCCACTAAAGCGTGAACGCTTGCAACAGAAGTGATCTCCACAAAACCCTGTGCAGGTTAGGGCGATCTTGCAGGCGAAGGATGATCTTGTGGCCAGGGCATCAGAGAATTCAGAAGAGCTCAGCTCCCCGTGTCCTCATGCCCACCACTCACACAGCGCCAGAGGGCATGGGGAGTGTGGATGGGCATCAGACACGAGGGGTACCTGTGATCTCGTGCTGCCGAAGCTCGTTGTATTTGTAGGACTGCTCCAAGGGCTTGATGGACGAATGGTAGATCTTTCGAAGCCGCTGCAGCACCACTGGGAGCAGACAAGGGTGAAGGGAGAGGGAGAAGGGAGAGGGTTCGGCTCACTCCCCAGGGCAGCTCCTCCCCAGGCTGGTGGGGAGCAGGGACCCCACTGGCAGCCTCACCATGCCATCTATTAGCATCCCTGGAGGGGCCTGGTCCACATCCCAACCCTCAGAAATCTTTAACCAAAAGGCATTCACCTCCCACCCTCAGAACCTCCTGGAATTGTTTTAACCTAATCTTCTTCTCCCTCCAGGGCAAAACTGGGAGCCCACATGATGTGAGGCACAGAAGGAGAAGCTGGGTCTAGAAAACCTGACCCTCCCCTCCCTCTGCTCCCGTCCAACCATGTGCCCTGTGCAAACCGTGGCTGCTCTGAGCCCCAGCTAGCTCATCAGTTAGTAGGAGGCAGTAAGCCCCACTGAAAGTCTTGGGTTACTATGAGGATGGAATCCCAGAAATAAAAGAGCCTCAAAAACTGTAAAAATCACAAGCCTCCCCGGCCACAGCATGAAGACTGGCACAGGGCACCAGACGACAACACTGGGATCGGTCCCCTACCCTTGCAGTGGCCCCTCTGTGTGGATCGCCTTTTCTCCTCCCTGCCAATCCACAGCCCCCACCCCAGCCTTGGATGCTGCTCTCAGAGCCTCTTCCATGAAGCCCCCCATGTCCAGGGCTCTCAGGCCTGGGTAGCCACCGGCCTCGAAGCCCAGCCCCTGAGGCTCTGCCTGGCCACTGGTTATGTAGCTGCCCAGCCCCAGCTCCAGATCCTTCCTCTGGTTACCAGAGTAATCATCAACAGGCTTGTCCTCATTCAGCATCAGAGTTTTCTCGATGTGGGAGCGGTCCCTCATCGGGACTTCTTCACTCACATCCTCCACCTCTTCTGGGGAGAGAAGCAGAGAGCAGAGTTAGGGCGAAGCTAGGAGCTGGGCTCTAAGCCCCTGGAAGACTAGAAAGGGCACAAGAAAGTGCTGCGGGAAGGCTCGCCAAGTTCAACTGAACAGGGTTCTGGCTCTAGGAGGGACTTTCCACAAATACTGACTGAGCACCGACCAAGGGTCAGGCACTGAGCTTCATGCTGGGGATGCGGTGGTGCCCAAAACAAAGCCCCTGCCCTAGGGGAGTTTTCCAGGGGTCCGGTGGGGACACAGGGAGAAATCCTCTCGAAAGCTAAGGTAATAATTATAGTCTGTGATGTGGCTACGGCAGGAAAGAGCCCAGAAGCTGTGAGGGGCTAAGAAGGGTGCCTATGAGGTCTCAGAGGGGGCATCGGAAAACCTCCCCAAGAGCCCACTGTGAGGACTGAATTGGGTGAAGACGAGGACAGGAGACAGGAGTGGTTTATAGGAGTCTGCCTGTCACCCTAAGAGCACTGGAAGTCAGGGCTGGGCTCTAAGCAAATAACTGCCCTGATGAAATGAGAATTTTATCAGCCTCACACAGGCTTTGGTGGGGCATGGGCAGGAACAGCTCTGCCTGGGAGTCCTGGGGGCGGGGGTGGGTAGGGGGCACCGTTGCTTCTCGCCCAAGCGGGAGATGCCCATGACTGCCTGCAGGCTCCCAGGGAGGGATGCCCATGCCATGGGCCTCTGATATCACAGCCTTTGTGCTGGGTGGGATGGACATGGGCGTGAGGGGCACAGGGAGACGGGTTCCACAAGGGAAGGGAGCAGAGAAGCATCCATGTGCCTCACGCAGCAGCTCGGGAGTGGGATTCTCCGCAGGGATCAGCCTGGGCAGCACAGAGGGGAGACGGGAAAAGCGGGGGGGGGGGGGGGGGGGGGAGCGCCTGCTGGCTTAGAGAGTGTGTGAGCACCCAACAAGCAGCGCGGAAACTAAATCCCACAGGGCAAACTGTGGGGAAGCCATGCTGGAAAGCGAGGGCCGAGCCCCATGCCTCCACCCTGAAAGCCAGCTGGGCTCTCGTCCAGGCCAGCATCTTCCCATGCGACTTGTGGGCTGTGCTACGCCTCCCTCCCCTGCTCCCCACTCCCCATGCTGAGTGGGGAGGCTGCTGCTTTTCCAGGTGAGCATCCGTGCGACATCAGTGTCACCCCCGGCCTGAGATTTCTTATCACCATCCTGACCCTGGTCTCTGTTCACCCCACCGGACCTGGCCTAGCCTTCAAGGGGAGACCCCAGGGGCCTCCCAACCACACCCTACCTGCACCTCTCTCCACCAGCTTGCTGCGACAGGGCCTCAAATCCTGCCACTACATCACCTGTCCTTCAGGGGACCTGCACTGGTCCCCGTTTAAGTGCAGGGAGGCTCCTGAGGGCCTAACTCCCAAGTGACCAGGTTCCTTTGGCCCCTCCACTGTGCAGCCTCCCACTGGTCCCTCTGAACAGGGCTTAGTGGCTAAGGAGCAGCCCGCAGGTACCTGGTGGGCCAAGCCTCCATCCGGCAAACCCGGAGCTGACTGGGGGGTTCCCCTGCTGCGCCCTGTCCCACCACACATAGGTCTGCCAATTCCGGGAACCCCCTACCCTGAGGCCCCTCGTCGGGTTCCTCTGTCTCGTCCCCCTCAGGCCCTGTATTTGATTCCTCTGAGATCAGTTGGGTCCCCTCGTCCCCAGGGCTTGCAGTTGCTGCTGCTTCCTGGGGTTCCCCAGCTTCCTCCAGGGTGCCCCATTCTTCTTGTTCTTCTTGTTCTTGTTCTTCTTCTTTTTCTTCCTCTTCTTCTTCTGAACTAGCCCCGTCACCACTGTCCTCCTCGGATTCTTCGGACACAGCGCCTTCTCCTTCCTCATCTCCGCTGTGGTCACCACTCTCCTCTTCAGAGGAGACATCCAGGCCCTCCTCAGTTAGCCCTGGTGCCTGGGCCTCAGGGCGCTGGGCCTCCTGGGTGTCCCCCGCCTCAAAGCTCTGTGCACTGCCGGTCTCCGAGGCCAGGGTGAGGGTGGGCTCCCCGTGGTCCTCAGCCCCCTCCTCAGTTTCTGTGTCCAGGTCCAAGGTTCCGTCTGGCACCTTTGGCTCCTGATCAGGCCCTGGACTGTCCTCCTGCTGTGTCTCTGGGGCATGGGCCTCCTTGACCTCTATGCCCCCCGAGCCTTCAAGCTGTGCGGTCCCTACTGCTGCCCCCTGCTCGGCGTGGTTGCCTACGACTTCTTTGGCCTCTTCAGGGACCATGCTACTCCCAGTCTGTCCTTCGGCCTCCCCAGGAACCCCCTCCTGTCCTGGGCCCTCTCCCAAATCCAGCTCTTCCTCAGGCCCATCCTCCCCTCCTGGTGGGCCTGCTTCTTCCTGCCCAGGCCCCGCAGGGTCCCCGGGGGCAGCTGACTTTGAGGCTGAGGCATTGGAGAGGCTGGCTTCGGGACCAGAGCCCGGGCCGGTGGCGGCAGCAGCAGCAGCAGCAGCGGGGGCCCCGGCGGCTGTCTGCTCCGAGCCCTCAGCCTCCCTGCCATCCGGGGAGTGAAGGAGCAGGGTCTTCTCTCGAGGGGCGGCCTCCGCATAAAGCGCCCTTTCCTTCTCCTCTAGACTTGCATCTCCAGCAGAGAAATGATTCTCCAACAAATTGCCAACATCTTCTGTGCCACCCGAGGCGGAAACTTGCAGTTCTAAATGATTAGAACACCATTGGTCAGTTTCACGGGGTTGGCACTGACTCTGCTTCTCTAAAGACTCTAAGGCAACCTAGCTCCTGTCCTCCAGGAGTGAGGCGGGGACCGGGGCGTGCGGCGACGCACCTTCCTGCTCTTCGTAACTGCCCTTGGAGGCGAGCAGAGTGAGTGTTTCTCTGCCTCCCTCCCAAGATGTGGAAGGCAGCTCTCACCACTGTCCACCCCTGGAGGAGTGAATGGCTGAGCCACCCTGAGGGCCCCACGCTGGCCCTGACTCTTCGAGCCTCAGCTGGGTCCTGATGGCTTCAGGGAGGGAAACTCAGATCCCTTCCAGGCCTTCCTCAACCTTGCAGCAGGCACGTGCAGCCAGGCTCACCAGGAGACCTTTCCAAGATAGGACAGATGCATGGACATTCCGCCCCTGTCAGTTCCTAGAGTCATTAACCAGCATGCTTTTTATACTGCTATCAGCAAAGGAGTGAAAACAGGTGTATGCGGGCCAGATCATCTTAGGTTACACGGCAAGTACTTAGGGGATTACTTGTGGCTCTCAGCCTTATTAAGTCACACATCCAACTCTGTCCCCTTCAGGGCAGGCATTTGCTAGCCTTGCTACCTTAGATTACAGGGGATGTGGCCCGAGGAGGAGGAGGAGATATCCAAAACAGGCAGGGCCAAGAGCTTCCCAGCGGCCTTAGCCAACCCCTTCCCGAGGGGATCCCCTTCTTAGGACTGATGGCTTTACCAGGAGAGCTGAGAGCACAGAGGCAGCAGGAGAGAGGGAGGTAGGGGCCTTCTAAGTGTGGGAGACCTCTCTCAGGAGTAAAGTGTGATTCATGTGCAAAATGGGGTCAGAAGAAAGGACTGGGCCTATTCCTTCTGACCCCTCCCACTCAGGTCAGGACCTGTGTAAGAAGGGGGACTCTGCAAGCATAGAGAGATAAAGGGCCACTGGCCCCTTGCCTTGGGGTAGGTGAGACAGCCCCAGGGCTCCCTTGACTCACAGAGATGCTTTCTGAAGGAAGCAGCATCCCACCTCTGCTGGGGACAGCCTGGTACTCCCATCTCTACATCCCACAAAGAAAAGCCACTTCTTGGGGTCCCTCTTTCGCCTCTGAGTACCCACCCATCCTGTTTCCTGAAAGCTGGGGCAGTCTCCAGGGTCGAGGAACAAATATTTTCACATTAATCCCCACAGTGGCAACCTGTTATCAAATTCAGAAGGAGGAAATTCAGACGCCTTTAATTATAAAGGAACCACTTACACTGATAGGACACTTTGACGTTCATGACCTCAGCCGACCTCCCCGATTACCATCTGGGTGACTGGAACCCAGAATTACCTACTCCTCATCCAGGCCTTCCACGCCAACTATGTTTAGGGGTGCACAGGAGAATCCCTTCGCACCCCTCCCTGCACATGCCTTCTCTCCGCTCCTGAACTATGGGAGCCAAAGCTTAATCCTCCCTGTGTTCCCCAAGCCTGGGACACTGCCTGGCCCACAGAAAGTGCTATGGAGAGGTCTGTGGTGACATCCGGGTACAATAAGAATTTCTGGTCCCTCAGAGAGGGAGAACTGGAGGTTACTCACTAAAATTTTCCTTCATTGCCTCCAGAATACCTATATGTCCTGATTCTTTGCTGCATCTCCGACCCCTCGACTCCCTGGAGAGAAATCTATGGTGGGAACTTGGTTTAACCCAAAGAGACTGACAGTCCTTCTCAGCAGCAAGGCACATGTAATATATTTCATATGAGATACATGTGCAGAATTATTCAGAGCGCCAGGCAATGCTTAAGCACTTTATATAAATAAAACATGAACTGATCTTACTCAATGTATTTAATGTCACTTGCTTCTGTAAGACAAGTCTTACGCTTATCCCCGTGTTACAGCTGAGAGGACTGAAATCTGAGACACTGAATGCTTTGCCCAACACGCAGCTGGTAACTGGCTGAGGCCGTTTAACCACAGAGCTTCAGAGGAGACTGCCTGGCCCTGGAGCCGGGTACCGCGCCTCGGAGTGTGGTCCAGGCACCTGCAACACCGGCATCACCTGGGAGCTAGGGAGACATGCAGGCTCTGGGACCCTGGCCCAGACCCACTGAATCAGAATCTGCATTTTCACAAGATGCCCAGGCAATTGGTTTCCAGAAGCACTAGTCTACACCACCTGATAAAACTGCGTCTGAACCGCTGGTTCTGGGCACTGGCTGGACATTGGAATCACCCAGTTCTTGTGCCATTCCTCCTCTCTCCTCAGAAGTTCTGACTGAATTAGGATGTATCCCCAGCATCAGAACTTTAATAAAAAAATTTCTTGGTAATTCTAACATGCAGCCAAAGCTGCAAACCACCGATAAACCAAATAATCCTAAACCCAAGGCTTCTGCTCCTGGCCCTCCTGACTCGTGTGCCCACGGGGGGCTTCCAATTTGGATGAGTCACCCAAGGCTTGGCCTGTGCCTTTGGAACAGCAGCAATCCAGGCTCCTCCTCTGGTGAATCCAGCCCTTTCCACAGGTCCCTTTTGCCTTCTACTGTTGATGATGATGATGGCGGGGATGGTGATGGTGGTGATGGTGTTGGTGATGATGATGATGGTGGTGACAGTGATGATGGTGATGGTGGAGATAATGGTGATGGTGGGGATGGTGGGTGGAATATACTCTGGGTCTGACCACTTGAGGTGTTTCTAATATTCTCTAATAAATTTCTAATAAGTTTCTAATTTCTAATAAAATACCTTCTGTCCCTGGTGAGAGTAAAAGGGTTACATAATCCCAAGGGAAATGAGGACCCCAGATTTTGGGGGCTTACCACGAACTTCACTGCACTCCTGGGACCCGGACAGGAATTCAGGTATGTGCGTGTGTGTATACACATTTATATCCACACCCTTCCTGGGTTTTACGATTTAATGTCAAGCCGTCAATGACCTGCTAAGCAATTTGGAGCAAAAGAGACCAAGGGTGATGCCTTCATGCCCTGTGACCTTCTTTTCCAGGCTAAAAATAACATCTCTGACAGAAAGTCCCTCCGTGAAACAAGCTATGCCATCGGGCCCCCAGAGCCCAATCCCCAGGAAGCAGCTGTGCCATTGGGCCTGATCTCTCCTCTGGGAGGCAGTCAAAGGCTTCAAGAGCCTCTGATTAAATTCAGTGTAATTCCATGAAATCAAATCCAGTGTCTTCCCTTCTTCCCTGATCTCTCCAGCATCTAGCTGGAGCCCCCAATGGCCCCTGGAGGAGGTGGGGGAGGGCACAGAGGACCCAGGATACCCTGAATGAGTTGAGCCCGGTAAGATGAGTCTTGGTCCACCCCAGGACACGCAGTACTGTACTGTAGGCGCAGCTGCCAAGGCAGCCGCCCTGCCCCTGGACAGGCCCGGGTGCTTACGTCAGAGTACACGAATAGCAAGCCCCCAGCTCCACCCCAGAGATCACGGGAAGGCCCGCGTGCTGGACAGCCTGAGGCCCGAGCCCCACTCACACTCCGGGCAGAGCATGGCATAAACCGGCTCTGCTTTCTCTCCCGACACCACCTCTGCCATCTTTGTGGTCGGCCTTTCGGTGGCTTGCCCCCTCCACAGTCCCAGCAGGGACCCCAGGCTCAATTCCTCTTTCTACTACCAACCAAACACTTGATTGTTCCCAGTTCCTAACCCTTTGCAAAGCACTTTCCACATGGACTCAAAACTGTGGAGTCACCAAGGGCCTTGCTGCGTCCAACCGCAGAGGGGGAAGCTCTGGCCAGGGAGCTTGAGAGACTTTCCCAAGGTCAAAGGTAGGGTTGGGACAGAGCCCAGGTTCATGGCCCTCAGTCTAGAGTTTGTTCTGCTCCCATGTAGCTTACAAACCATGTCCCATGAAAGCTAGAGTTCCATGGACTTGGTTAGGGGGTGCAGGAAGATAAAGGAACTGGGGTTCAGCCACCCCTTTACTTCCTGCCAGCAGCTCCTCTTGGGAGCTATTCATTCCCACTACCTAAGGAGGGGGGGTGACAGCCACTGCTTCTGCCTCTCTCACCTTGTCCCTAAAATTTCCACTAGCCTCCTCTTGATCATTTTCCCCAACAGCCCAAGGATCCCCCACTGTGGCATCTGCTGACTTTGCTGACCATCGTGTGCCCAGCACGGAGCTGGGTGGTGTCTTTCCTTCACGCAGAACTTCACGCTTCCCAAAGGAGTTTCATGTTCTTAAAGCAGACACGGGAAAGTCCAGTTGTTTGCCCAACAAGCATTCCAGGGATGGGCTAGAACTTGGGCCAAGAAACAGAGCAGAGCTCCCGGGCCACATGCGGGTGGTATCCAAGAGCTGCAGGGCTTTCCAAGCACAGACGCCCAACCTCTGAGGTTTGGGTCAGCATGAATCTGCGTGTTTCAGAAGGTGATTCTAACAAGCACTAACGTGTGACAACCGTCCGTGCCAGGCATCAGGGAGTCTGTGTTGAAGCTGAAGCTGGAGATCGGCAGGTCAGAACCCGAGATGCTGCTTAGTTGACCTGTTTTGAACCCACCTCGAGGTGCTGAATGTATTCAGTGCCTCCACGGAATAGAAGGTAAACTCAATCCCACCTGTCCAAGACTCCTCAGCACACATTTCTAAGGACTAGCCAAGGTTATCCTCCACGTCTTCTCATCCAACTGAAACTACTGAGTCCACAAAGTCACACACAGGTAAAATACCTTTGACTGTCACTCATACACAATTATGCAGATGAGTCATCAGTAATAAAGCCCCAGGGGGACAATCACTTTCCAGTTCTAACCCTGGACACATCTGTACCCAGGAGTCAGGAATACCAGTCTTGCATCCAGATGGTCCCACGTCTTTCACCAGGCTGTCCTTCACCCCAACACTCAGACAGCTCATCAGCCGTGCCTCAAGTGCACCCTTCAGAAACGGAGTCAGAGCAGCACACCGACCCCTTCTGTGTCCTAGGTCTTGTCTCTGAACGCTCCTGGACAGGCCAATGGTCGGCAGCCTCTTTTGGTGTCTTAGACATTTTTTTCTTGACCTTATTTACAGAGCAAACGCTCACCACTCAGGGCCCTTTGTTCCTTCGCTTCTTGGATGAGTCTTCAGACAGCTTTGCAGATGCCAACACTGAGAAGGACCCTAGAAGAAAGTGTCCACATCCTCCCAGAACCCTGAGGCCCTCTCTCTCGCCATTCTGTTAGCCTTTACCTCTTCCACCCCGGACAAGGGGACCAGGGTGCAGTGAGTGAGGCAGCCATCTTTGGAAGGTTTCTTTGGCCTCCTGGCCAAGCTCCTGAAGTCAAGGTTAATCCCACCAGGACAGCTAGTCCCTGGCTGGACTCTGGCCCCAAAACGATTCACCCAGGAGACAGCACACAATGACAAGGACACCATGGGACTGGGAGTCCAAAGGGACCCCCTCACAGACCAAGCCATTTGATTTCACTGTGATCCAGAGCCTGAAACTCTGAGGAGTGACTGCTCCAAGGTCACAGGTCTGGTTAAACCAATTAGCAGTGGGCTGGTTCTAGAAGCCCAGAACTCCACCAACTCTGAGTCCATGGGCTTTCCCAGCACCAGGACACCAATTCCCAGAAAGGACAGGGGGTGAGCCAGCCTCAGGATAAGCAACTGTTCACTGTACCCTCTTCCTTCTCCCTTTAAAAAGGATTAAGACTTCAAGACCATTGCTTTTAACCCACAAAGTCCAGAGAATTGACAGAAGAACTCCATCCCCCTTCCCCATCCTTAATTCCTGGGAATTCTTGCTTCGGGGGGTACAGAGAGAAATCACCCACAATCCCACAACCATTCTTGTTGCTGATGCCCAGAGGATTCATGGATGTGGATGAGCACTCACATTTGAAAGGCAAATGAGTTTGGAAGAAGTAAACCATCAAAGTCCTAACCCCTCAGTGTGACTTAATTACCAACAGGATACCCTGTGGAAAATCCAGTTTTCCCAGAGATCAGCCCTTCCTGAAGTGAATAGAAATCCTTGTAGGAGTCACTGGACTATACTTCCTCCATTCAGAGGGACTGAGCTGGGCAGGAGAGGGAAGGAAGGAGGGAGAGATGGAGGCTGGATCCTGAGACAGGTGGCTGGCTTCCTCCACCCCCCCACCTCCCCACCCAATGACATGGAATCCCCCTGCAATCCAGAGGCTGGCCTCTGGGAGGGCTATGGCTGGATTTCTGGTCACCAGGCATGGAGACACCCGCTAAGAGCCAAAGCAATGTGGCTCCCCGAGGTCACAGTCAGACGGATGCCTTGAGATCAGATCAGAACCACCAGAGGCTTGGATGTGGGGGTAACAATGACATCAGACCCACCTCAACCCCAAGGCGGGGGGGAAGTGAGGGGAAGTCTGCTTAATTCTCAAGCTTGGAAAATGGACGTGATGCCTTCCCAGCCTGGACCAGAACCACATCTCGGGGCTTCCCTTTGCCACGAGACCCAGAGCCAGACTGGCTTCTGGATGCGGTCAGAAGTCAGGACAGCTCTACAGTGTCTCACTAACCAGCAGTGTGACCTTGCTCCTCAACACCTCCCCCCTGCCCCCGCACCAACTCCACTGGTCCATAAAATGCAGGTAATAATACCTCCTTTGCCAACCCTTTCAAAGTATTTTAAGCATCAGATAACGTTTAAAAGCATTCTACAATGTTAGAGATAATAATGCTCATTTCCTAGAAGAACAAAGATGCCAGGCCAAATCCCAAGTTCGCTGAGTGGGCCAAAACAGAACAAGCTTTGGACAGGAGCCAAGCTGGCTCACCTTCACTCTAATCCTTCCTACCCGCTGTTTCGGTGGGGGGGGGGGGGGGGGTAGGTCAGTGGTCTTTCTGCCCGGGGCTCTTTATCCCCTTTATGCGGCCAGAAGCAGCCTGGACAAGGAGTTGTGGGCATGTTGGGGGTAGCCTGACTCTTTCCATAAGGTTCCAGCTGGCCCGGGGACAGGAATGGGCCTCAGCTGTCAACACTCCTGGAGTCCAGATCTCGCCCTGCTGAGCCCCACGTTGACTCCTGTGATGACCGACCTCCACTTCCAGTCAGCCCTGACTCACCCAGAAACTTCTTTCTTTTTTCTAATGTTTATTTATTTTTGAGAGAGACAGACAGAGTGGGAGGGAGGGAGGGGCAGAGAGAGAGAGGGAGACACAGAATCTGAAGCAGGCTGAGCTGTCAGCACAGAGCCCGACGCGGAGCCGAAACTCATGAACTATAAGATCATGACCTGAGCCGAAGTCAGACACTTAACTGACTGAGCCACCCTGGCGCCCCTCACCCAGAAACCTCCGAAGGAATGCATAGCTTCCTCTCTCTCCCCTGCCTCCCAGATCCCTTTGCCCCACCACTGAAGGAGTGACCCCACACGTCACCCCCAGCACAAATGCACGCTCAGGGGGTGCCGAAGCCCACTCTGTGTGCTGTGTGCGAGGACGGGTGAGAGGCGCTGTCTGCAGGAGGAGCAACTAAGGGCCCTTCCTTCTCAGCTCTCAGAAGCGGCAACACAACCAGAGAGGCCACCACCGTGACAGACCGCCCTCGTCGTCCTTGGAATAAGCGAGCACAGGGCGATAAGCCCCTTTAGGAATGACTCAGGCCTTGAGAAAGTAGCTTTGACTGCACCACAGAGACAGAGAGAGAGAATGGCACTCAGCTTGTCCCGCTCGGCTGAAATCAGAGCTAATGTTTTCACAGCTTTGAAGGGTCTGCACGACCACAGGCGGCCCCAATGACAGAGCCAGGCCTGCCCCACACCTGCTTGGCGGTGAGGTGTCCTGAGCAGATCTTACCTCCAGAAGACCGAGAAGCTGTTTCCCCCCAAGTCTGCTCAGGGAAGGTTATGGAGGAAGGTCAAACCAAGGGCAGAGGCTAGAGCAGCAATAACAAATATTGTGCCCCGTGAGTTGCCCTGCATACTCCGGCCCATAGACCCTTCCCGCAAAACCGCTATCCAGACAAGATGCCAGATCTCTCCAGCTTCTCTCCCAGAGGACTTTACCAAGTTCACAGCACATGTGCTCCACTCCTGGGTCCTTACATTGGTGGCGCCAAACCTCATTCTTGTTTTGATTATTTTCACGTTAGAGATTTGTAGTGCTGAAGAAACCTTGGAAATTAACTAGCCCAATCCATCCATTTCACAGCAGAGGTGACTGAGGCACAGACAGCTAAAAGAGCCAGCTGGAAGCCGCCTAATGAGCAAAAGCTGGACTTAAACCAAGGTCTCTGTACCCCTCGCCCTGGTCTTTCACATGGGGTTCCACCCAGCTACGACTTTCTTCTCTCCTTGACGTTTCTAATGCATTATGCCCACGTCTTGCCCTTGCCCTGAGACCCAGCATTCCTGGGATCGCTCATTCATTCCCCCTCATTGCTCCTATAAGGCATGGCCTCCCAGTGAGTACCAGCTGAGGACTCTGACGTCAGGCTGGGTCCCAGAGCACAGATCTCGATGGAGACCTTGGGAAGGACTGGGGTAAGGTTCAAGCTCCTCGAGGCCATCTGCACCCAGCCCAGCCCTGTGTTTCCCATCACTCTGGGTGCTCTGGTATCATGGTAGGGTGGGGGTAGGGGATGCAGGGAGGGATTCACTGTCCCCGTCATCGGGGGACAAAGGTCAGCTGGTTCCACGAAAGTTACATGAGATCAACTCTTAGTTTCTGAGTTCAGGACTGCAGAGGCCAAACAACCCCAACGAGAAGAGGCTTCCAGAGTCTGAGTCACAAGGGAAAAGGAAGAAGACTTCTCCCCGCTCCATGAACGGTACAAACTCCCAAAGCCTCTAGAGCAAACCCATCCATTACCCTCAGTTAGGACTTCAGAGCTTGGAATGCCACAGGGAAAGAATATCCAGGCCGATCTATGGTAGGATGTTCTAGAAATCCTATGTCTCCCCTGGGAGCAGGCTTGCCGGTTTGTATCCCCAAGTGTCCTAGCCCACTGACCCTCAGACACGTGGGCCACATTCTCCCGGTGAGAGGTGGCTCTCTCCCTCCCAAAGGGCCCCCCCTCTCTGGAAATCCCCACCCCTAGGGAGAAATCCTTTTAGGCAGTTAAACCCCCAAGGAAGCTTCTTGCTGGAGTTAGTGTCGCCAAGGGTCTGGGTTCTCGTCTCTTCAAACACTGAGAGCAAATGAGGCTCTTGCTACCCAGACCTTTCTTTTCCTTCAGCAGCCTGGTGACCAGGCAGGTCAGGGTGAGCACTCTTCTGGTTCCCACGGGGCTCCCCTGGGGAGAGGAAGGTTAAAGCCAAGGGCAGGCCGGAGGGCGGGGCAAGAGCAAGCGAACATTCCGCACTCACTGTCCCCGGGATGACCCTTCCTGATCAACACCAAGGGCCCCACGCAGCCTCTGCCAGGCCACATCTAGGAGCTCCAGCCAGTGGCCTGCCTGCCGGCCGGCCACACACAATAAGCACCGCCCCCCCTCCCTGCCCCAAAGCCTGAGCCTTCTCTGGTATCGTTTCCCATAGCTGCTATAACAAAGCACCACAACCTGGGCAGCTTAAAGCAGCAGGAATGTTTCAATTCCTGGTCAGGGAAGCCTTTCGAATCACTATGTTGTACACCTGAAACTAATAAAACACTGGAAGGAAAGAAGGAAGGGAGGAAGGGAGGGAGGGGAAGAGAGAGACGTAAGTGTATTATTATCTCTCCATTCTGGAGGCCAGAAGTCCAAACTCAGGGTGTCCGCAGGGCCGTGCTCCTACCAAAGGTGCTCAGGGAGGCTCCTTCCTGCCTCTTCCGCTTCTGCTGGTTCCCGGCAGTCCCTGGCCTATCCACGTGTGTCTCCCATGTCTACCTCCGTGGCCCACGGCCTTCTCCCTGTGTCTCTATTCTGCATCTCTCCTCCTCCACTTCAAAGGGCACCCAGTCAGGCTAACTAACCACATCTGCAAGGAACCGATTTCCAAATAAGGCCACATTTGGAGGCACGGGGGGGGGGGGGGGAGGTGTTGGGATTTCAACATACCTTTTGAGAACCAACCCATAAGAGATCACACCACTACCTGCTTCTCAGCAGGTCCGGCCTCACCTGTTCCCTCTTGCCAGGTCCCGATGCCTCTATGACGTCTTCCAGTTCTCACCTCTCCAAGCCACCTGGTTGGTCCCCTCACTGACCTCAGCTGACTCAGTGTCCATGACTGTCTATACTGAGCCACGTGATGCAACCCTGTCCCATGTGGCTGTGACCTTCGGGGGGGGCAGGGGTGCGTGTGTCCAATCTTCCCTCCTAGGCTGTCATTGACTCTGGCTGGTGCACCTGTGGTCCCAAAGCCTCTTCGTGTCCCCACAGTGCCTAAGAAAGCCATGAGCTCCAGGACTCAAACAATGAACACCTGCAGAATTCTCTAAGAAACCGCATTCAGCCCTCGTGCATTTCCAACCGGTATCCTCCCTGCCAGACTCACTGTCGCCCACTCCCCACTGCCTGGACCTGGCTAATTCCAGCTCACACATCAGACCTCGGCTTTGAAGCCCATCCCCGGGAGGCCTCCTGGGGCCTCCCAGTACTGAGATGCTTCTGCTCTGTGTTCCCATTGCACTCCCTGTGGCAGCCTTTAACTCGTGTCCCCATGGAAGAGAAGTCCCCTGAGACCAAGGCCTGCAGTGTTTCCCAGTGGGATCACAGGGGTCCAGCACGGGGCCTGGCAGCACAGCAAATGTCTGTTGGATGCCCTGAGAGCACCAGAGAGTAGTGAGCCTCTTTCCCGGGTCAGCCCTTCTCAAGGCGTGGCTCAAGGCCATTTGCAAAAAGGATGAGAGAAGAGCTTAGTTAGAAGTTCCATTCTGGGTGCCTGGGTGGCTCAGTCGGTTAAACGTCCGGCTAGGGCTCAGGTCACGATCTCGAGGTTCATGGGTTCGAGCCCTGCGTTGGGCTCTGTGCTGACAGCCTGGAGCCTGCTTCTGATTCTGTGTCTCCCTCTCTCTCGGCCACACTCCAGCTTGTGCTCTGTCTCTGTCTCTCAAAAATGAATAAAACATATAAAAATTTAAAAAAAAGTTCCATTCCTGGGCCATTCCTCAAAGCCACTGAATTGCACTCAGCGAGGGGGGGCGGGGGTTGTTGCAAGGCTGATGCTTATCAGCTGTGGGGACATTACGGGTCTGGGGTCTAGCTGGCCTTGCTACCCTGCCAGGGGATATTCCCAGGAGAAGAGCACAAAGAAGCAGATGTGGCTGGTGATGGGAGGCTCTCACAGAACCTGCCTGAGGAATGGAAGCCTGGTGGTTGAAAACAGCTGCCCAGCTCAGGGAGCAGCCCTGGGACCCCTGGGACCCTCAGGGAGGAAGAGAAAGAGAGAAGGGCAGAGTTAGGGGCCAAATTTGCTCTCCTAATCAGCAGTGGAAACGTGAGCCTCTGTCTCAACTCCTCTGTGCCTGTTTCATCAATAATAAAACGGAAAAGGGGCGCCTGGGTGGCTTAGTCGGTTAAGCGGCCGACTTCAGCTCAGGTCATGATCTCTCGGCCTATGAGTTTGAGCCCCACGTCTGGCTCTGTGCTGACAGCTCCGGGTCTGGAGCCCACTTCAGATTCTGTGCCTCCCTCTCTCTCTGCACCTCCCTGCTCGTACTCTGTGTATCTCTCTCTTTCTCAAAAATAAACATTGGGGCGCCTGGGTGGCTTAGTAGGTTAAGCATCTGACATCGGCTCAGGTCATAATCTCATAGCTTGTGAGTTCGAGCCCTGCATCCGGCTCTGTGCTGATAGCTCAGACCCTGGAACCTGCTTCAAATTCTGTGGCTCCCTCTCTCTCTGCTCCTTCCCTGCTCGAGATATGGTTGCACATATCTGTGAAAACACTAAAAACTACTGAGTTGCACACTTTAAATGGACACATTATATGTATTTGAATTATGTCTCAATAAAGCTATCTTTTTTTTAAAAAACCTGTTGTCTACCTTCCAAATCTATCCTCGGCCTAACCATTTCTCCCACCCCTAGCTTGACATCTCTCACCTGGGTTGTGAAACTGCTCAGGGAGGAGCGCCAGGCCCTCTGTTCCCCACACGTGCTCCCTCTCTGCACATGCTCTGGCGGCCCCCTCCTCCACACAGGCTTGCTTTCTATGAGCAAGCGCACCGGGCCTCCGTGCTCTCTGCTGGGAATGCCCTCCCCACACAGCTGCCCAGCTCTCCACTCTCCTCCCCTACATCTTGGCTCCTTGTCACTATTTCTGCAAGGCCTTCTCCTACCACCCTGGTGACACTGTCTCCTAACTAGCCTTCCCCTCTCCCCAACCTAACCTTTTTCTCCACTGCACCTATAATTGTCCAATAAACTAAATAACTTACTTATTTGGTTTCCTCGTCAGAGATTTTGTTTCCCAGTGCCTTGAACAGACTTTGGATGGATGGATGGATAGATGGATGGACAGGTGGATGATGGATGGATGGATGGATGGATGGATGATGGTAGCAAAATATAAGGCCTTCCCTCAACTCAGTGGCAGAGAGTTCCAGAAGAGAGGAGATTTGAGACTGGGATTCATAACCACAGAAGTACCCATGGGTCAAGTCATTTAAGCAGCCCAGGCCTATTTTTTTCTTTTTCTTTTTTTTTTTTTCTTTCTTTTTGTGATCAAAGGGTCCTAGGAGTAGTTGCCTTATCAGCTCAAAAGGTTACTGTGATAACCATGAACTTCATTCCTGAATTTAAGACCCTCCCCTTAAGCACACAGCATCTAACTGGAGGGACAAGCCAGACAGAGGAGAGCAAGGAATGCCAGGGTAGGTGCAGTCAGCTTTTCTAGAAAGGCTAGCAGACAGTGGAGACCTGTCCCCAACCCTGCTCTCCTCCAGAACCAGGACGAAGCAGAGACAAGGCAGTAGAGCCATAGCCACCAGTTTCCAGAGCTGCCCTGACACCCCAGACTCGGGGTCAGGGACCCCTAAGTCTGCCACGAGGACACCCACATGCCCATCCTTACAGCTGGGCGTTCCTGCTGCTGGCAAGGAGGGGGCAGAAAGGCAGAGATGGCAGGATGCAAACCTTCATCTGGAAGTTGGCTCTCCAAGGACCTCCTGCAGAATGTTAGGAGGTGACTCCATGCCCCGCTTACTCTCCTGCTGCACTCGGGGTGGGAGACTCCAAGGGGCCGGGCACCCACCCGGAGAGGGAGAGCTAGGCCTAACGCTGCTGGGCCTCAGTCTCTGGGCTCTTGGCCTGCGACTCTTCTCCACCACACACCAGCCCAGAAACAGAGCCTCCTGTCCCCAGGACAGGCCCACTCTATCTCGATCCATACCTGAGCACACCCAACAAGGAGCTGGAACATGCCCCCCGCCATCCTCCCCAGCACCAGCACAAGGCTAGGTGGCCTCCTGGGATCGCCTGCCCCCAGCCAGCTGTCGGTCCATTCGTTCAACACGTTTGTACTGGGTGTGTCAGCAGAGCTCCAAATTAGCTGCTATGGCAATAGCGTGGGCGGTGGGGCCAGAGAGAGGACGAAGGAAACAGGTGCCATCTGTGCCCAGTAGAGGGCTACCACGCAGGAGAGAGACGGGAACTATATGTTCAGAGCCAGCAACCACTCAGCCGTTGGGTCCAAGGCTATGGAGCCTGAGGGGTTGAAGGGTGCCCTCCACCCCCAAATTCCCATCCCTCCAGAACCTCAGAATGTGACGTTATTTGGAAATAGGGCCTGTACAGATATAAGTAGTTAAGCGGTGGCCATACTGCATTAGGGTGGGCCTTAAGGCCGATGACTGATGTCCTTAGAAAAAAAGCAGAGGACACACAGAGACTCACAGAGGAGGGGCCACGTGAGGACAGAGGCAGAGATCGGAGACGCGTCTACAAGCCAAGGAAGGCCAAGGATCCACCAGAAGCTGGAAGAGGCAGGAAGGATCCTCCTGTGAAGCCTGCCAACATCTTGATTTCTGACTTCTGGCCTCCAGACTGAGAGAGGTTAAGTTTCTGTTGTTGGAAGGCATGAGGTTTACGGTCACTGGTTCCGATGGCCCCAGGAGGGGAACACAGGAACAGCGTTGAGGCCTGGCCCCACGAGGTCTTCCTGACCCCCCTCACACTAAGCGGTGGTGCTCTCACCAGCCCCACGGCCCTCTCCCACCCACTCCCCTTCTCTGCACACTCAGGCTACTTATTTTTAGACCCTGTGACATGTGCCTTATACGGTTCCCTCAGACGGTCATGAGTGGGGGCTGCCTCCCCCCACAGCCTGGTTTGTAAGCTCTTTGAGGACAGAGAATCCAAAGGATGTTAACAGCCCTGAGAAGGGGCAGAGATGCTGACAGATTCCCTTCATTGTTCATGTTTCGTGATATTTGAGGAGACCGGTGGCAGGTGTCAAGCCAGAGGACCAGGGACAGCAGCGATAGCCTGTAATTACTGTCACGGTCCTTTTAACCTTAAAAAGTATCTAATATCAAAAAAACATTTTAAGCATCTGATAGCCTTTTTTAAATTTTAGTCACATCACAACACCATGCTGTAAATAGGGCAAGTATAATTATCTTGTTTTATGGGCAAACAAACAGGTGCAAAATGGTAAGGGGCTTGGTGGCAAATTTGTGACAAAGCCAGTGTTTGCTTGGCCCTATGGTCGCTGTGTGTCCCACCCCAGGCAGGCTGCTCTGCTCCCAATGCGGGCAGCCTCAGGTGATAGGGCTCCCGGTGAAGAGACTGCTGGTCTAACTACCAATTCAGGAGGGAAACTGAGGCAGAAGACAGGAGAAAGGTAGATTTGCCACTGGGCTTCTACTCCCCTCACAGCCTGTACCCAGGCTCATCCCTGAAGCCAGGAGGGGCTCCCCAGGCCACAGCAAGTGCTGTGACCCTTCTCCAATTTTTCCAGACCCCTTCCTGGTGTCCCGACCCCCTGAGATAAGCTAGAGAAATAAGTGATCTTCTACTACCTGACACTTGAAATAAAGGGTAGGAGGGAACACAGGGGCGGGGGTGGGAGGGCAAAAAAAAAAAAAGGACCAATGAAGTGGCCAGAAGCCTCTCTGGAAGGTGCAGGTGCACAGAACAGGCAGTTGGGGAACCATAGGACAGAGAGGTCATTTTCAAGGCAATGGCTTTGTCAAGTCTTTAACTATTGCCACCTAGGGAAACTTGTATGGGAAACAACTGGGCTGGCCAAATCCTAACCAAATGGCCACTTGGAGGAGGACCAGGGGCCGCAGTTTTGGCGGTGAGCTGGTGGAAAGGCGGGGGGGGGAGGGGGCTCCCAAACCCCAGGGCTCTCCCCTGGCCTGAGCTCCCAACACAACCCACTTCCTGCGGGCTCAGAACTCCAGGCCAGACTTTGCCTGCACCTGTTTGAGCTCAGAATGCAGTCCCTGCTCTAGAAGGATCCAAAAATATCTGAGAAGGAGAAGGAGAGGGGCTGCAGTATGCCAAGGGCCCAGGGAGAGCCACCTGGCTCAGTGTTCCAGGCCTTTCGCCCATCAGGGGGGTCTGACCCCACCAACAGGAGCCCCACACCCGAGCCAGAGCTGGGCTCATCGCTACCCCTCCCAGTACAATGCCCCCAGCGTCTCCATTCCTGGTTCTGATCACCACCTCCAGATGCTCTTCCTCCTCTGCCTGCACAAACCACCCCCTCATTCATCAGACATTAAGGGCTTTCTGTGAACCAAGCGCCAGGCTAGGCACTGGTGACTCAGCGGTGAGCAAATTAACCAAACACGAAGCCCGTGCCCTCTCGGAGCTGACAGTCCAGCGACTCCCCCTTCCTCCCAGTGCAGCTGAAACCCTGCCCCTCCGTGAGGCCGACCTTCCAGCCCTCTTCTGAACTCCCAGCTAGAGCTGCCCGGGTGTTAGTTACATTTTCTCTCAGTGTGTGTCATCTCCCCAAATAGAAGTCAGCTCCTGGGGCAGAGACAGCCTGTTCCTGTCCGAGCAGTGTGGCTGACCAGGACCTCATGGTGAACACAGCCTGGCGTTGGGGCCAGAAAGTTGGTTTTTCAGAGAGGGGTCCCCATCATCACCCCCTTTCCTGCCTCTCTCCAGTCCTGCCCCCTCTCGGTTGCCGCCGTGTCCAGATCTGTGTTGCACCTCATATCTCGCTTGTCTTTTTTATGTTCGTTTATTTCAAAAGAGACAAAGAATGAGAAGGTAAGAGAGAGTGGGGGAGGGGTGGGGAGAGAGAGAGAGAGAGAGAAAGAGAGAGAGAGAGCGCTAATCCTAAGCAGGCTCCTGACTGGCAGCTTGGAGCCGACTTGAGTCTCAAATCCATGAACCATGAGATCACGACCTGAGCAGAAACTAAGAGTTGGACACTTAACCAACTAAGCCACCCAGGCGCCTCTGTTTTCTGTTTTAACTTTTTAATTTTAATTCCAGTTAATGAACAGTGTAAATATTAGATTCAGGTGCAGAAGAGAGTGATTCCACACTTCCATACAACACCCGGTGCCCATCACAACCGCACAGTTTAATCCCCACCCTGTATTTCCCCCATCCCCTTATCCCCTGCCTCTAGTGTCCATCAGTGTTTTCTCTGTAGTGAAGAGCGTGTTTCTTGCTTTGTCTCTATTTTTTCCCTTTGCTTGTTTGTTTTGTTTCTTAAATTCCATATATGAGCGGGATCACATGGTATTTGTCTTTCTCTGACTTGTTTCGCTTAGCGTTATACTCTCTAGATCCATCTGTGTGGTTGCAAATGGCAACATTTCATTCTTTTTTATGACTGACATTCCACTGTGTGTGTGTGTGTGTGTGTGTGTGTGTGTGTACCACATCGTCTTTATCCATCTATCAAGGGACACTCGGGCTGCTGCCATAACTTGGCTATCGTATTAACAGTGCTGCTATAAACACAGGGGTGCACGTATCCCTTTGAATTCGCACACTTTGTATTCTCTGGGCAAGTACCCAGATTATAAGGCAGTTGCATTCTTACATCACTTGCTGACCATACACTGCTCCTCGCCCCTACTCATGAATCCATTCTGTTCCCAACACAGGGCGGGCTCCCCAGGGAAGGCCCGTCTCCCCTTTCTGACTCTGCGCCGGGCCCTTCTCCTCCCCAGAGCTGGCCACACAACCCACACCTGCTCTTTGCCCTTTAGCGCTCTGAGTGACAGAGGACAAGAGGGTCCCGCCAAGGTGGTGAAGGACAAGGACCCCTGGGGGGAGGGTCCCCCAAAGTGTCGAAGGAGAAAAGCCTTTTCTCACTGCATAACATTCTTGCAGTGAAGCCAGGGAGCCCGCCCCAGCTAAGCCAGCGTTCTACTCGAAATCCTTCTGGGGACCAGGATTCGGAGCGGACAGAGCCATGGAGACTATGTTTTCGTGTGGTTCTGATGAGGTAGTCCCAGGGAAGACAGGCCTCTGGGGTGGTGCCAGGCAGGAGCTGGCTGCCGGAACCACAGTCTCATGGTGGTGATTCTTCAGGATCAGGCCCCTGGGCACACCCACCCCAGAGCGGCTGGGAAGGGTGGCCTGCTCTCTGTACAGCTGGCTGCTGCAGGCCCTGGCTAGGAGGGTGTGAACGGCTGACGTCCTAACAGCAGGGACTGCTTCTGCAGCCCAAGCCCCCCACCCTAAGACCAGGCAGCTCAGGAAAGGCGGCCGTGGAGCCCTCTGTGAGGGAGGATAGGGAACTGACAAGTGCAGGCATGTCTCTGCCTGGGACCTTGACTCTGAACAAAACCACCTTCAGGGCTGCAGGAGGATGGGGCTGAAACCAAATGGGACAGGACTTCCCCGATCCCAAAATGAGTCCCGCCAATGGGCACGGCCAAGTCCTCCCAGCCAGGAAAAAACCCCAGAGGAAACCTGAGCCTGGGACTGTCTCTGTTCCACAAGAAGAATGAGAACCGAGGCCGACATCCGAGGAACTCACCGCGTGCCTCCCAGCCAGCTCCCGCTAAGTCACAGATCCTGATGGAGTCCAAATACAGAGCTTTTCCCATTGCAGGCCCAGGGGACATTTGCTGAATGTACACCTTACATGGTGGAGCTTGGGATCAGACTCTGCCCTATTCTCCACAGCATCTGGCTTGAGGGGGCTCGTTCACCAACTTTCACTGACACAAAAAGGTTGGGTCACTGATTTCGTCTCCGGGCTCTGCCTGGTGGGTGTTCCTGCAGCACCACGGACCAGGCTCTGGTCTCGGCCCTGCTGTTCCATACCATGCAACTTGGGGCAACTGGCCTCCCTTTCCACCTCATGGGTTCTTGGAACATCTGTCTGGTTCCTTCCCCCGACCCGGTGACCCTCCAGGCCCTCCATGGCAATCGTAGTGTAGGCCAGGATCCCTACACCCTATATTAGCTCCCTGGCTGGCTCCTGAGTTTGCCTGGAATGTGCAGTGTCCCTCTGAGGTCTCCACAGTGCTATGGCGTGTCTCCTAAGACCTATCCCACCCTTCCTGCACGTCTGGCATCTTGGTCACTTCCTCGCCACCTTGTGTCTGTCAGTCCTTGTCTCTCCTAGGACCCTTGCCATTGGCCCATAAACACACTTCGTCTTCCTAGTGTTGAAAAGGAAATTTGCTACATCCACAAACCCCCTGCCCACTTACTCTCACGTCTCTATCCCTCCTGAGCCCACTGTCCAAATGTGTTGCCTCTGCGCCTTCGCTAGATGCACGTAAGGCCCTCGTGCTCTGCCTGTGACCTCAGGGTATCAAAGCTAACGCCTCATCTTCCCCGGCATCTCTTTGGCATTTCATCCCTCCGACCGCCTTTCTAGAATGCGCCCTTCCCAGGGTGCCTGGGTGGTTCGGTCGGTTGAGCATCCAACTTCTGCTCAGGTCATGATCTAACAGTTCGTGGGTTCGAGCCCCGCATCACGCTCTGTGCTGCCAGCTCAGAGCCTGGAGCCTGCTTCGGATTCTGTGCCTCCCTCTCACTCTGCCCCACCCTTGCTTGTGCTCTGTCTCTGTCTCTCAAAAATGAATGTTAAAAAATTTAAAAGGACAAAAAACAAAAACCACAGAATGTTCCCTTCCCTTGGCTTCCATCCAGGTCACTGCCTCTTCCCAGGTCTCTTCCCCTTTTCCTGAAATCCGCTCACTGCCCAAATGTGGCACTGCCCAACGACCATCCCTGTATCTTTTCTTTTCCTCTCATCTTCACCCAAATGAATCTCATGTCCGGACCTCCAGACCTGACTTTCCATCCTCCAACATCCAGGATCTCCACCCAGATGTCTCCCTGGCACCTCAAATTCATAATGACCCAAACTGAGCCTTTAAAATCTGTTCTTTAATGTTCCTGGTCATTCATTCACTCACTCATTCATTCATTCATTTTTCTGGCAAGATCACACCTCCAGTGACCCACACGAGACCCTCAAGGCCTCCTTCTGGCCCTGGCTCGCTGGGGTCCAGTGGACTTCACCGCAGCTACCTGCTGGGTCTGGCCCTCCTCTCCGCCCACCCCCCCAAACTGCCTTGCGGAGCTCACACCCACTCCAACTGGCATTTCTGACAAGGTCCTCTAGTCAGCCTCCCTCGTCCTCCCCCTCCCTCCAAACACCTGCTGGACGGATGCTTCCAAAGCCCTCAAAGGTTACCCACCATCCACAGAGCAAAGCCCTCCTCATCAGCCGACCACACGTGGCCCTTCAGAGGCCCAATCCAGCCTTCCAAGGACCTTCCCCGTGACCCCCACTTTGCTCTGCCTGCCCTTATCCTCGCCCAGTTCTCCCCAGAGCCCCGACCTCTCCTGACAGCATGAGTTTGTTTATCCTGCTCCCTTAAAGTAGAATCTTCTTCCTTCCGTCACTCCACATCTCGATGCTACTTTCTTCCAGGCCCATCTCAAACATTCCCTCATCTGTAAACAGTTCGTGACCCACTCAGTTAAAACCGATCTCCCCAGGCACTTCCACCCTACCTCACTTTACCTGTGCTTCCCTCATGACACTCACGTGTGGCCCACACACGCGCATGTGTGTGCGCGTGTGTGTGTGGCCACAAGGCAGAAGACACCCTATCTCCTGTACCGGACTGTAAGCATGCCAAGGGCGAAACGCCCATGTGAACTCCCCCAGTACCAGACCTAAACAACAGGAGGTACCTGATAAATCTGGGATGATTAGTACACAGTGAGATGTGGTGAGGTGTTGGAATGAAAAGGCTTTGCACCCAGGCAGCATTTAAACATAAGGGGTTGTGCTGTGAGTGGGTCTGGATTGGGATTTGGAGCAGGGAAGGTGTCCTGGAGAGAGCTAAGCCCAGCACCCCACAGTGGCAGACCCCACCCCTGCCCACTCTCCCGGATGTACCCTCGTCCCAGACCAGGAGCCACGGCACCTAGACCCTGTCCTTGGCCCTGGGACCCTGTCAGAGAGCAACAGCCATCTTCCTCCTGTGTCTGTAGGGATTAGGCTCCTTCCCAGCCCACCACACTTAAGTGAGCACCAAACAGCCAGATGGACGCAGCTGGCCTCATCTGGGCCCCCTTCCGGGGGAGCAAGGACACCTGAACTCCAGCTCAGACCTGCCTTGAACCAGCTCTCTGACTTTTATTGCCACACCCAGGCGAGGGTCAAAAACAGCATTTCCCAAACTCTAGTTCCACAGGCCACTAAGCAAGGCGTGCACATCCATTAGCAAATCCCAGTGAGTGCTCTGGAGACTCGATGTGGGAAGGGGCAGACTAGTTTCTCCCTGTGGGCTCATCTGGCTGCACCGAGCCAGGAATCACACCTTGCGGGGGGCACTGCAAAGGCTTCTGTCCTCTCCCCAAAACCCCTGAGCTCATGACCCCTCCCCAAGGTGGAGATCGCAGCAGCTGGGCTGCCCTGTTGAGGGAACACGAACACAGCCTCTTTCTGGAAATAGCCAGCCTAGGGTGGGTGAAGAGGGGCCACAAAGGGGTTCCTGACAGACCCTCATCTCTCACAGAGGGCTCGGTCAGCCCCAGCATGCACCAACTTCTCATTATTGGGATAGCAGGGTGGAGGCCAGAGCAGGCCGCAAGCAGGCCAAACCAGGGCTAGGCTGGAGGAAGGAACGGACTCAGAATCCCCTTCTACCCCAACCTCTGCATCATGCAGGCAGCAGGAAGCAAAGAAGTCCCGAACCCAGCCTAACAGACGCCAGCAGCTTGAACCCAAATGCTCTCTCAGCGCTGGCCACCCCACCACCCCACTCTTGGAGGAGGGGTGAGACTGTCTGTCCCTAATTCACTGCCTGACCTTGTACACATCTCTGGTTCCTCCAGCTTTCACTCTCTTACCTCAACAATACTCGAGGCTGCTTTCCCCTGTCCTTGAGCAGGCCTGTGACCAGGCCAAGTCCCCAAGACAAAGAGGAGGACCCCAATGGTCAAAATGCCCAGAGGCCATGGGTCAGGGGGTGGAGACTTACAAGGTGTCTGGTGATGGGGCCACGGCAGTTCCGGCTGCGTCCTAGCATCAGGAGAGGTACTTGGTCCCTTGCTAGGGAACAAGAAGAGGCTGCCTCGGTCCAGAGGACCACAGGGGCAACATGGGGACAAGAGACGGAAGCACAGCTCTGTAAGGCCCCCTCCATCCCCGGGGAGCAGGAAGCTGGATTAGACAGAAGGTCAGCCTGCCATCCAGCCAGCAGCGGGATGGAAATGAGGGTCCAGTAATAGGGTGGGAAGTTCAGGAGCAAAGCTGCTGCCTTTGGGCAAGGTGGCATTTACTTCGTGGCACAATTCCAGTGGGAAATCAACCAGTAGGAAGGACTGTCATCATGGGGGCAGGGAGAAGCCACCCTTACGGCTGGAACCTCCTAGCGGGTACAGGAGACAGCTGTCTTTGCGGTAATCTACAGCTGGTAGAGTGATAAAATTCACCCCCCCAGGAGAAGAGCCCACAGCCCAATTGGTGAGCAGGAGTGAGGAGAAGGGGGACCCTGCACATGGTGGACAACCCCTCCCTGGAAGCCAGGACTGGGCCACACTGCAGAGTCCAGGAAGGAAGGAACATGCACAGACAGGATCTTCGCACAAAATGCCTGCCTGCCTCCTTTCCCCCACAGCAAGATCCCCAGGCAGGCCTTATGGAACGTTCCAGATGTCCAGTTCCCTTGTTGGGAGGAAAGATGAAGGATGTCCCTAAAAGGCTAAGAGTCCCCGGGCCTGCTGTGTGGAAGCAAGGCGGCAGCTGGGGCTGGGCGGAGCAGGGCAGGGGCTGTGAAGGGGAGAGGGCAGCAGTGGCTTGGGGCTCAGGATCCAATTACACGGCTGTTTCCATACTTAGCCACCTGACAGCCGCTTGGAATCCTCACCGCTCCAGCCACAGCAGCGCTGCAAGGCCCAAATTAACTCAAGGGCAGACAAGGGCAGGGGCCAGCAGTGTTCACAAGGCTGAATCCCCCCACCTAGGTCCCTAACCCCCTGAGGGAACAGCTTCTGCTCCTGCCTGCTACCTGCCCTCCTGGCTGGGTCGAGGACCTCGACACACAGAATCTCAAAGACCCGAGCGGCTGGGGCTCTGGCCCTGTGGTCCCCAGTGCAGATGAAGACGGCCACTCATGAAAAGACAAAGCAGGAGACCCAGATGCCTGGGGGTCTCCAGATCACCCCCAAAGCACCACCAAGCGAGACCTAGCCGCAGAAGTCTCGGGAAGAGAGAGGTGACAAATGATCTGGTGTCCCCTCCATGCCTAGAAATAACCCCCACGCTGTAACCTGAGCCACCGCCTCTGCCACACAAAGTGCTGAGATATCAAAGGGAGACCGTGCACACATGCCCCAGCCCCCTTCCAGTGGAGCCCCCAGCCCAGGCCAGGGATACCCTGCAGGGGGTCCTGCTCCTCTCCCAAACTCTGGCTCCGATCCCCAACTCCATCTCCAACCTGTTCCCAACCGACCTCCTTTCTACCCTGCTGTTCCCCAGACAACCCCCAACTCTGTGCACTGTGCCCGGTGTTCAGTCATGCAAACCCAGCCCCTGCCCAATCCCCACCGGGGGGGGGGGGGGGGGGGAGGGTCAAACCAACTCAGACCTCCAGGGGCCCCTCCAGCTCCAAGACCGGGTTCTTTTCGCCCATCTAGAAGGGTCCTCTAGTCTTGACTTTTGGGGTCCTCTTCCCCAACATCTACTGGCCAGACCTGTCCTCTGGCTCCCAGCCCTTGGCTCAGGCCTCATGCCTGCCTGCACCTCTCGGTTCACTGCTCCCACTTTCTCTGGCCTCCCATGGAGCCCCCGACGTCTCTCAGGTTCTCTGTACCATTTCCTCCTGGGCCCCAGGGAGAAAGGAATGGAGACGATGCCAGGAGTCCATGTTTGCCATCAACCCCAGGAACCACTGAGGCCTCACCATCTACCGCTTGAGCCTCTCTCCCCTCCCCCCTTCAGTAAACATAAGACCTCAGGGCATGTGGGGGTCGTGATCTGGCCCGGCTGACAGGGGTAAGGGTCATACCTGTTTGTCCTGGGAGCAGGAGCGATGCCACAAAGCAGCAGAGCAGGACCAGCGCCCTCATGGTGACTGCCAAGAGAGCCCAGCTGCTCCTCGCCTCTATTTATAGGGCTGGTGGCAGCGCCGGGTGGGGGAGAAAGGGTCACACAGTCACTAGGGCAACTGGGTGGACGTGATGGGGAAGCCGCGCAGACCCTGACAGGCCATGCAGAGGCTGGCTCCACCACTGCTGTGCCTGCTGTCAGGCCCCGGAAGGCAGAGCCCGGACCGGATTCTCTCCCCCCAGCGGCCCTGGGGTCACGTGACAAGGGTCACAGGGCAGGGGTGGTAGAGAAAAAGTGGGGCATCCCTTGGGTTAGGTCTAGGGCTTAGGAACCCGAGCCTTTTCAGCATCTGTGCTAACTTGATCTAAAGTCTGGGCCAAGTCACTGACCTTGACCTACCTCAGTTTTCTGAATGAAGGAGCCACAGGGCAAAGCGAGAGAGATTCTATTTGACAGCCACTGACAGACATTTCAGCCGTTCCCACACACACACACACACACACACCCCTCCCCCACAGGTCAGTCAGGAGGGTGAAGCCACAATAGCTGCTTAAGGAAACCTGTGACGTCTGACCTTTGAGGTAGATGGCTAGGAGCTTAACCTTCTCAGGCTTCCAGAAAACACAGAATGCTGATGCCTCGGAAAGACAAAGGGGAAGCTAGGAGACATGTCCCGTGCTATGATGTAAGACAGTGAGCAGAGATCCATTTCCAGTAACATGGGGGTTCCAGAACCTTCTGTCGTGTCTGCAATGTGATGTTTGATGCAGTTTTCCTAATGGCACATGACAGCCCCTAAGAACCAGTTCTCTGAAGCTGAGGGAATGCAGACACTGGCTTGTCAGGCTGGAGGGAGGGTGTCACTGTGAGGATGGCAGTCGGTCACGGAGGAGAGGAACTGAAGTCAACTGGCCATTCTTCTATGGGCTTTACATTTAACACAGCTTCGCTGGGGTCTAATCCACCTGCAGCACAGAACGCTATTCAAATCGGATTCATTTTGACATATGTGTATCACCACAATCAAAATAGTGACCAGATTCCTCACTGCCCAGTTTTCCTCATGCCTCCCCCCTCCAGCCCCCTCCCCAGCAGCTCCTGAGCTGCTCTCTTCACTATACATTAGTTTGTATTTGTGGATGTAAAGGGAACCACATCGTATGTGCTTTTTATCCGGCTTCTTTCACTCAGCATGCTTACTTTGAGATGTGCTCACGTTGCAGTTGTGTATCGATAGTTCATTCCTTTGTATTCCGGACAGTACTTCACTGTATGGACTGGCCACAATCTGCTATCCACTCTCCTCGTGACAGACACCGGGTTGTCTCCAAGTTTGTGCTACTACCGATCGAGCTGCCGGGAACATCTGTATACAATTCCACTTACCAACGTTCACTTTCGTTTCTCTCCAGTAAATACCCAGAAGGGGAGTGGCTGGATCACACGGTGGGGGGTCCATTTAACTTTTTCCTAAGGTGACTGTGCCACTTTACATTTCTGCCACCAGTTCCTCCACATCCTTGCTGATCCTGGGTAGGGTCAGTCTTTCACATTTTAGTCATTCTTGTAGGCGTGAAGTGATATCTTATTGTAGTTTCAATTTGCATTTTCCTAATGACTGATATTTAAAAAAAAAATTTTTAATGTTTATTTTTTGAGAGCGAGAGGGAGAGGCAGGGGTGAGTTGGGGAGGGACTGAAAGAGGGGGAGACACAGAATTTGAAGCAGGCTCCAGGCTCTGAGCTGTCAGCACAGTGCCCGATGTGGGGCTCAAACTCACGAGCCGGGAGATCATAACCTAAACCAAAGTGGGATGCTTAACCGACTGAGCCACCCAGGCGCCCATGACTGATATTAAGCACATTTCCATGTGTGTTTTTGTGATCCACTTCTTTCGTGTGTTTTTGGTGCAGTGCCTGTTCAAAACTTTCAACTATTTTTGACGGGTTGTTTTCTTCTATTGAGCTTTGATGTTTTTTTTTTTTTTATATATATACATACGCTGAATACAAGCCCTTCATCAGATACGTAATCTGTAAGAATTGTCTCCATTGGCATCTTGTCTTTTCATGCACTGAGGTATCTTTCAAAAAGCAGAAATTCCTAATTTTCATCAAATTCAAAGAACTCTTTGCCTAACCCAAGGTCCCCAAGATGTTTTCCTGTTTTCTCCTAGAAATGTAACAATTTTGGGTTTTACATTTAGACCTGTGATCCACTTTGTGTAATTTTCAATAGGTTGCCAGGTAAAAACTGAAGTTAGGATTTTCACATGTGGACATCCAGCGGTCCCAGCAGCACTGGAAGAGACCACCCTTCCCCCACTCAACTGCCTTCGCACCTCATGTTGAAAATCAGTTGACGGTATGTTTAAAGCCATTTCTGAACTATATTCTGTCCTGTTGATCTACGTGTCGTCCTTCCACCGTGGTTCCTAATCAGTCATGAAATGCGGTAGTGTGACTCCCTCAACTTAGATCTTTTAAAAGTTGCTTTAGCTATTGTAGTTCCTTTACACGTCTGTGTGAATTTTGCAATCAGCCTGCAAACTGCTATTTAGAGGCCTTCTTGGATTTTAATAGGGATTACACTGAATCTTTAGGCGAATCTAAAGAAAACTGACAAGGTACCAACTGCAATGGTCAATTTTATGCATTAACTAGGCTAGGTTATGGTGCCTAGTTGGAAAGTATCAGTCTGAATGTTGCTGTGCAGGTATTTTTTAAATGTACTTAATATTAAAATCTGTAGTCTCTGAGTCAAGCAGATCACCCTCCATAATGTGATGGGCCTCATCCAATCAGTAGAAGGCCTTAAGAGAAAAGACTCAGCTCCCCACCCTGGAACAGTAAGGAATGCTGCCTCTGACTGCTTTCTGATCCAAGACTGCAACATTCACTCTTGCGAGAATTTCCAGCCACCAGGTATCCCTGTGGATTTCCAACCTTCCAGTCCCCTCTACCTCTCTCTATACACATACATCCTTCTGGCTCTGTTTCTTGGGAGCACCCTGACTAACACACCAGCACTGAGCCTTCCATCAACCGTGAAGGGAAGGGGCAGTACTGGGACCTGAGAGAGAAAAGGAAGTCAAAGTCAATGATGCCCCTGCTCTGGGCCAGGCACTTCACCTGTCACGAGAAGTGGGCGTGCCACCACCATGCCACAATGAGAAGGCTGAGGCTCAGACTGCTGCAGTAACTTGTTCAACATCACCTCCTAAGAGTGGAGCGGTCTGAATGTGAACCCAGACGTGCCTGACTCACAAAGCCACAACTTCTCCCATCGATCCAAGTGAATGCCGTCAGGGGAAGAGAGGAATTGGTGTGTTGGTGAAAGGCGGTGGAGGGTTGTGGGGGAGAACAGGGAGACACAGGCTGAAGGGCCAGACTCCAGACCAGGCTGGAAGGGAAAATGTGAGCCGCGCACTGTATAAAGGGCTCACTGCATGTGATTTAAGGACACCCCATTTGGACTCCAACAGATCCTTGCAGAGACATGTTCACAGCAGCACAATAAACAACCCAAGCGTCCATCAGCAGATGAACACATGAACCAAATGTGGTCTATCCCTACAGTGGGATATTATTCAGCCATAAAAAATGAAATTCTAGGGGCGCCTGGGTGGCTCAGTCGGTTAAGCGGCCGACTTCAGCTCAGGTCACGATCTCACGGTCCGTGAGTTCGAGCCCCGCGTCGGGCTCTGGGCTGATGGCTCGGAGCCTGGAGCCTGCTTCCGATTCTGTGTCTCCCTCTCTCTCTGCCCCTCCCCCGTTCATGCTCTGTCTCTCTCTGTCTCAAAAATAAAGGTTAAAAAAAATTTATAAAAAAAATGAAATTCTAATACATGCGACAACACGGATGAGCGTCCGAAATGCTAATGCTAAATGAAATAAGCCAGTCACAAAAGGGCAATGTATTTGTTTGCTGAGGCCATCATAACAAAACGCTGCAGACCAGGCAGCTTAAACAGCAGAAATTTATTTCTCGTAGTTCTGGAGGCTGGAAGTCCAAGATCAAGGTGCCGGCAGGTGTGATTTCTTCTGAGGCCTCTCTCCTTGGCTTTGTGGAGCCAATGCGTCTCCTCACTGTGTCCTCCTCATATGGTCATCTCTTGGTCTGTATCATCTGTGTCCTAATCTCCTCTTCTTGTATGGACACCAATCACCTTGGATCAGGGCGCACCCGTGTGACCTCATTTTACCATAATCACCTCTATAAAGACCCTGTGTCCAAGTACAGTCACATTCTGAGATACCAGGAGTTAGGAATTCAACATGAATTTTGGGGGGACACAAGTCGGTTCATAAGAGATAGATATTGCATGAATGCACTTATATGAGGCGTCTAGAAAAGTCAAAAAGACTAAAAAAAAAAAAAAGTCAAAGTAGATGGTGGGTGCCAGTGGTGGAGGGAAGGGAGCATGGGGGGGGGGTGGTTAGTGTTTAATGGATACAGAGTTTCTATTTGGAATAATGAAAACATTCTGGAGAAGAACAGTGGTGATGGTTGCACCACACTGTGAATGTGCTTCATACCACTGAATTAAAAATCAAAAAGGATTAAAATGGTAAATTTTAACCACAATTTTTAAACATCAAAGTAAAAGCCACCCTGTTTGGAAAGTGAGAGATTAAAAAGGAGGGTAGACTCAATTGAAGAGAAACTCCCAGGTCATAATTCTTTTTTTTTTTTTTTTAACTTTTTTAATGTTTGTTTATTTTTGAGAGACAGACAGAGACAGAGCGCAAGTGGAGGAGGGGCAGAGAGGGGGAGACACAGAGTCTCAGAATCCGAAGCTGGATCCAGACTTTGAGCTATCAACACAGAGCTCAATGCAGAGCTCGAACCACGAAACACAAACCGCGAGATCATGACCTGAGCCAAAGTCGGACCGTGGACCCTTAAACCACTAAGCCACCCAGGTGCCCCTACCAGGTCATAATTCTTTTTTTTTATTATTTTATTTTTTATTTTTAAAAATTTATATCCAAATTAGTTAGCATATAGTGCAACAGTGATTTCAGGAGAAGATTCCTTGATGCCCCTTACCCATTTAGCCCATCCCCCCTTCCACAGCCCCTCCAGTAACCCTCTGTTTGTTCTCCATATTTATGAGTCTCTTCTGTTTTGTCCCCCTCCCAGTTTTGATATTATTTTTGTTTCCCTTCCCTTATGTTCATCTGTTTTGTCTCTTAAAGTCCTCATAGGAGTGAAGTCATATGATTTTTGTCTTTCTCTAATTTCACTTAGCATAATACCCTCCAGTTCCGTCCACGTAGTTGGAAATGGCAAGATACCATTCTTTTTGATTGCCGAGTAATACTCCATCATATAAATATACCATATCTTTTTTATCCATTCATCCATCGATGGACATTTGGGCTCTTTCCATACTTTGGCTATTGTTGATAGTGCTGCTATAAACATGGGGGTGCATGTGTCCCTTCGAAACAGCACACCCGTATCTCATGGATAAATGCCTAGTAGTGCAATTGCTGGGTCATAGGGTAGTTCTATTTTTAGGTTTTTGAGGAACCTCCACACTGTTTTCCAAAGTAGCTGCACCAGCTTGCGTTCCCATACCAGGTCATAATTCTTAAAGAGACCTCACTTTGCCCTGTAAGAGCTCCACACCGGCTTCACCCCACATCACCCACCCTCCGGGGCTGCCGCTGTCTGCCCAGAGCAAGGCCTGGCCCTCTCCCCAGCTCGTTCTTTGGATAGAAGCTGCCAGAGCCTCTGCCTAAGGGTCCCCAGCCTCACATAGTCCCTGCAGTTTGGTCCCTCTTTGGCAACTGATTTTTTTCCTAGGTCGATCCGTACCTCAACAGTTCCTTGAGGGACTGAGAAAACGGGGTCGGACCCTACCAGGCAGGCCTCTGCATCTGGATCTGCTCCATACTCAGTGCTAACACAGTGCAGAAAGCAACCTTCACCATAGTTTCCCATTTATCCTTAGAAGGACCCAAATTCCCATCCATTACAGGAATCCCCTCCACAAAAAACTCTATCCAGCCTCCGACTGAACACCTCCAGGTACAGGGAACTCACTACCAGAGAGTGCTAGCTCCGCTCTTTTGAATACGACGTAAGGCCCAGAACCAGCCAGAGTGCTCCAGGTCACCTCCACACCTGCCACCCCACCTTCCTGCTGAAGGCCAGGGACAGGCACCACGAGGATTCCCTGGAGAATGGAGAATGCCTCTCCCCTGATCTCAAACCAGCAGCCCCCCACTGACCTTCAGTGCCTGCCCAGCCCTACCAATACATTCTTCTCTCAATAGGAGAACAGGAGATTTTCATCAATTCTCTCTTGGGATTTTCGGAACATCCTCTTTATCTGCCACAGGGCGAGATGCAATGAGAGAGCTGATCTCGGAGACGTGTGCAGCACCTGCAGCCTTCTTCCAGTCACTTTCCTGCCTCCTCCTTAATCTGATCCTGAGGCTATCCGCTAAAACAGGCGGCCCCGCGGGGGACCCTGTGACTTAGGCCCCCTAATTCAGGAAGCTCTGCAGCTGTCACTCCCAGCTCCTTTACAGCACCCAGGGTGTGGCAGGGGGAGAGTGGGTTTGGGGAGCACATTCCTTTCTACAGCTGCTGCATTTAGGAGCCGCAGCCCCCGGTCCTACCCCCTCCTCCTGGTCAGCACGCGCTCCTGTCCATCAACACAAGAAACTTGGAATATGGCAGGGCCAGAGAAGAGAGGGGACCAAGGCAGGGGTGATACTAACTCTACTCCCAGCCAAGGACTTGTAGGGCAAGGGGAGAGGGAGCAAAACTCAAGAGAGAATGAAAACGACAGACACGACAAGGTCAGCAGCATCCAAGAAAGCACACAGGCAGCGGGGTAAGAAGGGACATTGGGAAGGGCTCGGGTGGGACAAAGTGGAGCCAGAGCCAACAAAATCTGGGGCAAAGGATGACACGGCAGCCAGCTTCAGAGGCAGCTGGAGGGTTTGCTGGTGCTTTACGTGCTTGTCTGAAGCCAGTATGAGGCCAGTTCATCAACAGCCAAGGAGGCTGAGGTCACAGGAAGGCTCCCACTTCTGCTAGACAACCCTTCCAACACCACCCAGAACCAGGGCAACTGCTCCTCTGCCAAAGATGCCCCCGAGTCATGGCGTTAAGTGACTTATTCATTACACCCCACCTGAGACAGAAAAGCATAAACATGGCTCCCAGGTATTCATAAAGTATAACAGGAAAGCAAGGACTGAAAACTACACAGAGGCCAGCACGCAAAATGGAGCGATTCGTAAGGCTGATACAAAAGCAAACAGCACTTGATATGTAAGGACCTCGCATGTGTGTAACTTGATCAGTTGCCAATTCACGGTGTCCTTAAAATAAGAACAAACCAATGGCTCAGGAGAAATGAAATTATTTCTGCTACTGAGCCTCCACAGGAATTTCTTCCGAGGGTTTTCTTAAGAAGGATGCCGTAAAATGCACTGATCCTTGAGTACATCAGAGCAGACAAGCGTTTCCATGAGGTTTTTCCCAACAGAAACGCTTAAAATAGGCCAGGGGAGGCCACCAGGAACCAAGAATGCCCAGTCCCTTCCCAAAGAAGCCACCACCACAGAGGGTCAATGGTACGTGCTCAGGATGTATTTTCTCCTCCACTGCCACTTTCCCAGCTCCCACTCAGAGAGGAGAAGGGGAAATTGGCACACTCTATTTTGGAGGACAGTATATTCTAAAACATATTCATGACAGCTGTAGGCTGGAAACAACCTGTAAGTCTGCTGCTGGGCAAATGGCTAAATCAACTGTGGTATATTCACACCAGGGAATACAGTTGGCCATAAAAATCAATAAACTGCTGATACACACAAAAACATAAACGAACCTTAGAGACACTGTGTTGAGCAGAAAAAGCCAGACAAGAAGAGCATAAGTACTATATGATTTTCATGAATATCTAAAATAGGCAAAACTAGGGGCACCTGGGTGCCTCAGTCGGTTAAGCATCCGACTCTTGATTAAGGCTCAGGTCATGATCTCCTGGATGAGATGGAGCCCTGTGTTGGGCTTTCAGCACAGAGCCTGCTTGGGATCCTCTCTCCCCTGTGCTCTCTGCCCCTCCCCCGTTCTCCCTCGCAAAATAAATAAATAAACATGAAAAAAAATTAGGGGCACCTGGGTGGCTCAGAGCATCCGACCTCGGCTCATGTCGTGATCTCGCAGTCTTGTGGGTTCGAGCCCCGCATCGGGCTCTGTGCTGACAGCTCAGAGCCTGGAGCCTGCTTCGGATTCTGTGTCTCCCTCTCTCTCTGCCCCTCCCTCATTCATGCTCTGTCTCTCTCTCTCTCTCTCTCTCTCAAAAATAAACATTAAAAAAATTTTTTTAATAAATAAATTAAATAGGCAAAACTAGTCCATAGTGATAGAAATTACAACAGTGGAGGTTTCACTCTACACCTACCAGAATGGCTGAATATGTGTCACTGTGTTTTTTAAAGGTTTGTTTATTTTGAGAACCAGTGCACATGCTTGCATACAGGGGAGGCAGAGCAAGAGGGAGAGAGAGAATCCCAAGACAGCGCCAAGCTGTCAGCACAGAGCCCAACCTAGGGACTGAACTCGTGAACCATGAGATCATGACCTGAGTCTAAATCAAGAGTCGGATGCTTAACCAACTGAGCCACCCAGATGCCCCATATGTCATAATGTTCTGACAATATCGATTGCTGGTAAGGATGCAGAGCAACTCATACATGGCTGGTGCAAAATGATGCGTAACTGCATACACACGTACATAAACGAAAGCACGTAAAACCGGTAAAATCCGAGTTAAGCCTAGTGCACTGCACCAATCACAATTACCTGGTTTTGGTGTTGTACTTAAGGAATCCAAGATGGTACCACTGGTGGAGGTCCAGGGAAGGGTACACAGTACCACCTCCCTGTACCTCTAATTATTTCCACAATTGTTTTGAAAGTTTAGAAAAAATAAACCACTTGAGAGCTTGGGTGGGGTGCTGGGTACATGGATATATATTGAGTTTGTGAAAATTCACAGAGCTAAACACATAAGCTACACTTCTGAGTATGTGTCATGCAATATTTCAGTAAAGAGGTTCTGTTGGGGCCCCTGGGTGGCTCAGTCGGTTAAGCAACCCACTTCGGCTCAGGTATGATCTCACCGTTTGTGGGTTCGAGCCCTGCATCAGGGCTGTCTACTGACAGCTCAGAGCCTGGGACCTACTTCAGATTCTGTTTTATTCCCTCTCACTCTACCCCTCTCCTGCTTGTGCTCTTCTCAAAAATAAATAAATAAATAAACTTAAAAAAAAAAAAAAGAGTTCTGTTGAACATGGCCTTGATCATGTCCTTCCTAGATGCCCAACCCCTCACAAGAAATAAAATCCAAGCTTCTTAGCAGGACTTGGAAGTCCTACACCAAACCATTGCCACGTATTCGCTTATCCCTCCTCCCAGGCCAGTATGCACAAAGCCTGCAGGACACCATGCCCTTGCAGACCACCAGGCCTGGCCCGCAGGTGGGTGGCCACCTGGACCGGAGCCACACAGCACGTGGCTGCTGACCCTGGACCCTGTTTCTAAACCACACGTGGCTGCTTACTCTGGACCGGAGCCACCCTACATGTAGTTGCTGACCCTGGACCCTGTCGCTGCCCCACGCGTGACTGCTGACCCTTGACCCTGTCGTTTCCCTACGCGTGGCTGCTGGCCCTGGACCCTGTAGCTGCCCCACGCGTGGCTGCTAGCCTTGGGCCCGTGGCCATCCCTACGTAGATGGGGTCAGGGCACGATGCATACAAGGTTTCCAAACATGGCAGGAAGAAAAGAATGAGGTATTTTGTGCGTAGCTTCTTACATTCATCACCTGAAATCACAATGTTGGGGATACTGTGGCTTAAAATAAACGTCACCTGTTCTTTTCACTGCGGCCTCTTCCGCAGGGCGCGTCCTCGGCTCAGGCGGGCGCAGGATTAAGTGGGCGAGCGCCTCCGAGCGGGGAACACGCGGAAGCCGCACGTTTGCTGCGTTTGCGTACGAGGCGTGCGTGAGAGCGCGCGGGGGCGGGATCAGAGGCGGGACCAGAGGAACAGGCAGGCCGGAGCCCGCGCAAGGCCGACTGAAGCGCCAAAGAGCATGCGCGCCGGGGTGGGGGCGGGGGACTAGTCCGGGAAGGGGCGGGGCCGCGTCCGCGCCCCTGACTTCCGCCGCCTGCTGGAGAGTTCGCCTGGAGTCTAGGGGCACGCCACTGCGGGTCAGACGAGGGGACTTTCCGGCCCCGCCCCCAAGTTCCTCCTCTGGCCTATAGGAGTTGAGCAGACCCGCGGGTACCGGAAAGAGGCGGAGCCTCCGCCCTCGCTGGGCCTCGCGTTCTGGGCCCACGGCGCCCTCTATTGATCCTCTTAGGAGCAGGAACTGAACCCGTCCTGCGCGCTTTGCACCTGGCAGAGAAAAGGGTAGCTCGACTGGCCTTGGAAAAGGGCCGTCCCCACCCAGATCCTAGCTAAGCCCCTCCCTTCAGACAAGCATTTTAATGTAACTTTGTGAATTAAACTAGATAGACCCCCAAAAAGAAAATTACAGTTAGAATGCTAACTGAAGGAAGCTGGATTCAAAAGGCTAAACATTGTATGATCCCAATCATATGACATTTTAGAAAAGGCAAAACCATAGGAACAGATCAATGTGGTTGCTGGGGTCTGGACTACACAAAGGGACAATGGGGAACAGTGAGGAGGAAACTAATACCTTGATTGGGGTGATGGTTCCACAACTGTATGTATTTATCAAAACTCACACAACCAAAAACTAAAAAGTGAATTTCACCAAATGGAAATTACACCTTCATTTTTTAAGACACTTGAAACAGAGGGGCGCCTGGGTGGATCGGTTGGTTAAGCATCTGACTTGGCTCAGGTCATGATCTCACACTTTGTGGGTTGGAGCCCCTAGGCTCTGTGCTGACAGCTCAGAGCCTGGAGCCTGCTTCGGATTCCGAGTCTCCCTCTCTCTCTCTGCCCTTCCCCTCCTGCTCACGCTCTGTCTCTCTCAAAAATAAATGTTAAAAAAAAATTTTTTTTAACACTAAAAACAGAAAACAGATGATTGGTGTTTGCCAAGGGCTGGGAGGAGGGAGGAATGGGGAGAGACCCATTAGGGGATAAGGAGTTCATTTCGGAGTGACAGAAATGTTTTGGAAGTGAACAGAGGTGGCGGTTGTACAACAATGTGAATATACTAAATGCCTCTGAATTGTTCTCTTTAAAATACTTAATTTTAAGTTATGTGAATTTCAACAACAAAAAATTACAATTTATAAAGAAAAAAAAAAATTCAGCCTCCTGCCTACCTTCTATTCAATGTCTAGAAGCATTCACTGTGGGGACGAGATGTGACCTGGCTATTCTGCTCTGGCCTCAGTGCCCACATACCTGTCACAATATGCGCATGAGGAAAAGCAAGCCAAGGGGGACACTTTGTAAAGCTGGCTCTGGCCACAGAGGATTAAGAGAGTTACAGGTCCAGGGCGCCTAGGCGGCTCAGCAGGTTAAGTGTCCAACTCTTACCTTCGGCTCAAGTCATGGTTTGTGAGGTCAAGCCCCGTGTCAGACTCTGCAAAGATGGTGCAAAGCCTGCTTGGGATTCTCTCTCTCTCTCCCCCTCTTTCTGTCCTTTCCCTGCTCTTGATCTCTCTCTCACAAGATTAAAAAAAAAAAAAAAAGAGTTAAAAGTCTACCTCCCTATCCAATAAGACGAAATGCCCCTGTGCCAGTAATTTCCAACTTCAGATGAAGAACCTGATGCCCAAAGATCAACTAGCTCGCCCAAGGAGGAACTGACTTCCTTTCTATAGGTGGGGAGACTGAGGTTCAGGGGGGTTACGCAAGATGAGGAAGTGGCAAAGCCCAGGGACTACCAGGACCCCTGAACATCCTGTGTCCTTTCTCTAAGAGATAGGAAGCTGTGGCTTGGTGGTTCCTTCTCTCCTTGCCCCCCACCAAGGAGCCAGGAGCCACCCCTCCCACTCCCAACACCATCCCCCATCTTTGGACAATCCCAGGAATCATTCCAGGGAGTCTGGGAGCCCTGATATCTCATTACAACACCACACTCCAGCTGGGGAAAGTCACTGCTCAGCCACATCCAGGCCCCTCTTGTGGGCCCCCAAAGCACCCCATACTCTAGTCGGGGAAGCCTTTCCTGGCTCCTCAGGACAGCACACACCCCACAGACACAGAATCTAAAAAACAAAGTACAAACTTTATTTTGTTTCTTTATAAAGGCACGGTGGCCTCTTGGTTTTTCCCCCCACTTTCTTAACAAAATATAATAGCTTCTCCTTGAACACAAAGACCTCAAAATTGTTTAAAAAAAAAAAAATAAAATAAAAAAACAAAAACAAAAACAAAAACAAAACAAAAAGATAAAAAACCAAAACCAAAAGGAACCAACGACAAACAACAAAAAGAGAGAGACAAAGACATTTTTGGGGTGGAAGATGGGAAACCTGGAGGGAGGGGTGGGGCTGGGTGGTGGTGGGGAAATCCTCGAGCTGAGCCGAGGCCGGGAGGGGAGGGGAGAAGGGCAGCAGCAAACCCCAACCGAGAAGCAACGTAGACCCCCGGGGTCCCCAGAGAGCTCCGACCCAGCCAGACCCCCAACCCATGTAAGTGCTTAAAGGAGAAAGGAAAAAAACAAAAAGAGGAGGGAAGGAGTCAGAAACTGCCGGTCTAGGGCTGGCTCTGGGGAGGGCAGCATACCTTGGGGTTTTGTTTGATTTTTCCCTGTTCTTAAAAACATGTTTAAATGAAAAAATGCTTTTTGGCGGAAAGAGGCCAGGCACCTGTGTCAGCTTCCCCCAGCCTCCGGGGCGAGGCCCAGCCCCAGGTGTCCCGGTGCTCCCAACATGCCCCTGCCACCCCAGCCCCCGGGGACCTCAGGTCGGGTGGCTTCACTCAAAGGTCGATTTACAGTATTGAAAAAGAGGTCATAAAAGAGACCCAAATGACGTTGTAATTTTGTAAAAATTCCTCACTCGTTCACCTGCGTTTGCTCCCTGTAGCTGCCCCCCGGCCCCCTCCAGCTCCAAGAGGGGAGAGGAGGGCTGGGGGGTGGTCAGGGAAGCCCCCCATTCCCTGCTGGCCCCTCCCGGCTCTGGTCCATGGCGTCGCTGTCCGAGGCCTCCGAATCGGAGGCAGTGTCGGAGGCGTGGGCCTCCGGGCAGCTGCGGCCTGGCTTCACGATGACGGCTCGTCGTTGTTCCTCCTCCTGCTCCTGCCTTTCCTGGGTGCCTTCGATGTGCTGGATCGCCTGGTGGGCGGGGGGAGGTGGCAGGCTGCGATGAGGGCGGCCGGGGACACTGGGACAGCCACTATGCCCCCCTCCCCCCCCCACACACACACACACATACATACACACACACACAGAAATATCCAGAAATAAGCCTGGCAAGACAGTGGCCAGCCTGCCAGAATACGGGGGAAACAAACATTTGGAACTCCTCTGCTGAGCTGCAAAACGCCTTGGAGATCACAGTTCAGGGCCGCCTGGAAGTCACATGCATCTCTCATTTATACATTTCAAAGTCTGCCTGTTCACTTATGGGAGGTCTCTGTTATTAACTTTATTCTTCAATTTGCTGCCTTTATGTGCAAGTAAAGTTGCAGGGGTTGATGGGCTTTTTTTTCATTTGGGCTTTTTTGTTTGTTTGTTTCATTGTTTTTTTCTTTGGGATGCTGTTGGGTTCTCCCAAGGGATGCCACCCTGAGTGGGGCACAGCAGAGACTTCAGGCCTGACCCACAGTGCCAATCATCTGTGCAGGAGGCTTAAGTGTCCCCCACCCAGCCACTGCCACCTGCATCCTATCCCAGGTCCTGGCAGATGGAGCTGAGAGGAGACTCTGGCGCCAACCAAGACCTAGATGCAGGAACTTGACGCTAGGGGGCTCGGGAGCAAAGAACCCTTTCAGCAAACCCCAAGGAGGAAGAGACAGGGTCTTCCAGGCCATGCTGTCCCCCTCTTTGCCCCAAACCTTCTCCAGAGCCACCTCCCACGGCAGACGCAGAAAGGGAAACTAGGGAATGGAGACATTCAGCTGCCAGCCCTTCTTCCTGCTGTATTCAAGCCCCGTCTCGATCCCCTACAGCCTGTGGCTCTCACACATCTTGCGCCCCCACCCCCGCTCCCCCGACATGTCGCCTCCTCCCTAAGCCCAGGTACCTGCACGATGGTGTCCAGATTTTGCCGGGACGTGGAAACAGAGTTGATGACCGAGGAGGGGCCCATGGTGACGACGTTGATGTGGTGGGAGGGAGGGGGTGGCGCCGGCACGATCACTGTGGGGTGGTGGGTGGGGGCCGGGGGGGGCAGCAGCTGCAAGACAGAGGCCCTCAGTCTTTTTCCAAAGGTTCCAGGAGCTGCCCTTTCCCTGAGGACCCTCACGGAGAGTACGGGAAGGCCCCCAAACGCTCTGCCCGCTGCCTAGACACAGCCTCTGCCAACCGCCACCGCCTCTGAACTCCTTCACTCCCAAGGGGCCAGCCAGTGTGCGGCCCACCCCTCTTATTTTAAGAAATGAGGAAAAGGCAGTGCAGAGAGGGGCTTCGGTCATCTGAGATCCTGTGGCCCCTTCCCTCTCCAGCGCCAAGCAAGCACGTCAACATCTAACAAGGACGGTGGTGGGCAGGAGCGTGGACTCTGCCTTCAGAGAGCCACGTCGTTGAGGGTCGTGAGTGGGCATGGAATTTAACCTTTCTGTGCCTCAGTTTTGCCATCAGTAAAGCGGGGAGAATAAAAGCTCAGGCCTCAAAGGGCTGCTAGGAGGACTCAATGCAATAATGTGTGCGGGACACTGGGCACCCAGGGACGCGGGGCCCCAGAGGCACTGATGTCGCTCGCGGCGCAGAGCCCCTCGCAGATGCCGCCTGCTCACCTGGGTCCGCAGGTGCTGCTGTTCCCGCTCCAGTTTCTCCTGGTGCAGCAGCCGCACCTGCTCCTGCTGCTGCTGCAGCTGCACCTGCTGTGCAATCACCTTGAGCTTTTCTGGGTACATGTGGGCCTCCAGCGAGCGCACCTGGGGGCAGAGCAACAGGCTGGGGGGACGGGCTCCAGACCACACTCCCGGAGCCCCCCAGCCTCTGTGCAGGGCCCGCGGGACTGCTGCGGTCAGCCCCCCCAAGCTCTGCCCTTCGCCAAGAGGCCGTTCGCTCCCGCTGCAAACCTTCACGTGGAGCCGGTCCACCCTCGGGGTAGAGACCAAAGTCCTTAGCACGGCCTGCCAGACCCGCCGTGACTCATCTCCTCTCCAGCCATGGCCTCCCTCATGCCCTGATCCCTCCCACCTCGAGGCCCTGGCCCCTGCTGTGCTGCGTGGTGCACCCTTCTCCTCTCTCTGCGTGGTTAACTGTGAGACTCGACCTCCCCACCTTGGCTCCAGTCACTTGCACGGAGAAGCCGTAAGCAGCCCCTCTGGAACCGGCCCAATCCCCCTCCCTGGTGCCCACCGTTGGCACGCGGCCTTTACTGCAGCCGTGTTTTATTCCAGCCCCGTGAGAGCCTCTGACGCATGTCCCTCAACCCCACGCAGACAGTGACCCCCCGAGGGCAGGGACCTGTCTGCTTTGCTTCCCACTGAGCCCCCCAGGCGAAGCGGGGTCCACCCAAGAGCCTCACCTGCTCCTCCAGCATCATTCGCACCGAGCGCTCCTTGTCCAGCTGCTGCCGAAGCTCGATCATCTCCCGACGCAGATCCTCTGCCTTCTCGTCTTCCCAGATGTCCGGCGAGCCGATGCCCTCATCCTTGTCCTCTGCCCGCCGCCGCTTGGGGGATGAGCCGCTCAGCTCCTGGAGACCCCAAGGGGCCAGTGAGTGCACCGTGACACCCCCATACTACTGACACCACCACCACCAACAGGGGAGTCAGGGGGCTCCTTCACAGCCCCCCAAGGCTGTCAAGCCCAGGGGCACTTGCGCCGGCCCCAGGGAACCCCATTCTGCAAATCCAACAAAGGCCAGAAAGGTGATTCCAGAAATCACCTGGTTCCTTCCAGAGCCCAGCCCACTGCACTTGACCGATGGGTAAACTGAGGCCCAGGCAGGAAGGCAAATGCCTCAAGTAGGCAGGTGGGTGGGGAAGATTCGACCCGCAACCACATGGGAGTCCCAAGCCGCCGGGACACGCCCACACCAGGGAAACGGAGTCAGGAGGGGGGCAGGGCACTGAGGTAGCAGGCGGCCTCCGCGGGGCGCTACCTGGATAAAGCGCTTGAGCTGTGTGTTCTGCTGCAGGAGCCTGGTCTTCTCCTGCTCCAGGGAGAAGATGTACTCCGCCGTCTGCTGGAGAATGGCTGCCTGAGGGTGGGAGGGACAAGTCAGGGACCCCGGCAGGCAAGGCAACGTCTGCCAGAGCTCGCTTTCTTCTCCCCGCTTGAGCCAACCACTTCCTCCAGGAAGCCTTCCGGGCCCCAGCCCACCTTGCTGAGCTTCTCTCCATCTGTGTGGGGGATGAGGGTCTTGAGGGACTGGAAGCCCGCGTTGATGCTCTGCATGCGCCTCCGCTCGTTGCTGTTGGCGATCTCCCGCCGAATCCGCCGCTCCTGGTCCCGCTGCGTCTCAGGGGTCAGTGGAATGTTGGCAAGGCTGCAGGGAAGGACACAGACATGCTCAGGCCGGGTGCCCTCCGTGCCCTGCCCCCGTGGGACCCTGTCTTCACAATTCATCTCCAGAGGGCCCAGTGTAACTCCAGTGTAACTTTCATCCCTCCACTGCAGAAGATGCCAGATCTGTCAGATGCCTATGCCCCCAGCAGATCAGGAGGATGATGGAGTTGTATGCCCTGGAACACACTCAGCCCCAGGTCCCGGCCCTGTGTGTGGCAGCTGTGGGTGCGGCCCAGAAGCCTGAATGGGTAACAAGAATCTCTGTGATTCTGATGCAGGTGGTCCCAAGAGCAGTTGGAGACACCTGTCCCTGGGACACCTCTGAGTGTCTTACTGTACACCTGGACCCCCTCCTTCAGCACTGCAGGCTTGAGGACTGAGGAAGATGGTTCCCCATCCCCACAGTCATATTTCCAGCCACACACTCATCTGCCAGTCCCCAGCCCGGCCCCAGACACCCCACGCTAAGACTTCAAAACTGAGACAGGAACCACTCACTCCAAGAAGGGGACGCCAGGCCCACCACCCCTGGAGACACTTATCCCCCAAACCCACCCACCCCAAGAGGCAGGCCCTGTGCCAGAGGAGCAAGGCTCCCAGCACGCAGTGGGCAATGTTATTGCATATTATGTGATTGCATCTTACAGGAGCAGCAGCCAGTGGGGTGAGAGAGAAGGCAGCCAGCGGAAGGGGGAGAGGCTATGGGCCCTGAGGCATTGGCAGGAGGCAAAGACGGCAGCGGGGCCTGTGGGCCCAACGCCACTGCTCCCGAGGGGTGGGCCTGTGTGTGGCCTGGAGGAGGCATTCCCCCTTTCCCGGCCCTCTTCGGAAACTCCCCCCGCCCCTGGCCTGATGGCTTCCAGATGCTGGGCTCCCAGAAGAGGCCACCGGCCCCACCCAAAGCCACAGCCCTGGCTTCTTCCTGAGGGGCCCTCCTGGGGTGACCTGGTCCAGGCCTGGGCCAAGAGAGCTCACCCCCCTGGTTCTGGAGGAATGGGGAAAGAACCGCAGGCAGCCTTGTTCCATTGATGGGAACCCTGAGCTCCAAGAGGTGCCCAAGCCCCCATGCCCATCCCCAGACAGAAAGAAATTTACTCAGAAAGCCAGGAGAACGAGTCTGCAACAGCTGGAGGGAGGCAAGGCTTTTCCTGCCCGCCCCTGGCCCACCTCAGCTGTCCCACTGCAGGCCTGCAGGACCCTGGACTTGTCTTTGCCCCATCCTGGGCCTTGGCCTCCTCTCCTGACAGAGAGGGTAGTCCATGGAGGGTGGGCTAAGAGCAGGCTCCACATCAGTTGCAGCTGGGGGCCCACAGACAAGCCCTCTCCTCCACCAGCACCCTCAAGGCCTCCCTGGGCCCCCTCCTTCAGGGTGCAGCTTCCTCATAGGGCCTATGGAATATCGATGCTGGGAAAGGGGTCCACGACCCTTTCTTTACAGATGAGACTTAGGACACAGAGTGAGATGGGACAGAGTTTTAGAGTAAGACTGCCAGGGGCGCCTGGGTGGCTCGGTCGGTTAAGCGTCCGACTTCGGCTCAGGTCATGATCTCACGGTCCGTGGGTTCGAGCCCCGCGTCGGGCTCTGTGCTGACAGCTCAGAGCCTGGAGCCTGCTTCAGATCCTGTGTCTCCCTCTCTCTGTGACCCTCCCCCGTTCATGCTCTGTCCCTCTCTGTCTCAAAAATAAATAAACGTTAAAAAAAAAAAAAATTTTTAATAGAGTAAGACTGCCAGTCATCTGGGTCCCGACTTCTGGGCCAGGGGCACCTCACTTCTCCCAGTTTCCCTGCCCCTACAGTGGAGGTGGACGGGGTGGCTGGAGACAGCAATGGAGAGGATACAGGTCGGAGACCTGGTATGCAGTGGCTTGCCTGTCCCTTGGGGGCATTAGAACCTAGTCCAGGCTCCCCTGGTCTGGAAGTGCCCTCGAGACCCTCTGTAGTGGGTGGATTACAGAGGTGGAATGGGGAGCCTGGCTGGCTCAGTAGAACATGTGACTCTTGGGGTTGTGAGTTTGAGCCCCATGTTAGACATACAGCTTACTTAAAAAAAAAAAAAAAAAAAAAGTCTTGAGTTCTATGCTGACTCAATTTGCTGGAATTTTCTCATTGAGTTGTCACAATCTTCCTGAGTCCAGTGGCCTTATGATTCCTGTGTGGGTTGAGGACATAGACTTGGGAAGGGAACAGTTCCAGCAAGTGGTGGGGCTGGGACTTGAACCCTGATCCCAGAGCCCTGCTCTTACCCACAGGACAGAGTGGGCTCTGCACCGTCCCACAAAGCCAGACACCCAGACAGACAGATGACAATTGACCCTGTAGAAAGGACAAAGCATGGAGTATGCACAACTATCATGCAGAACATTTACATTATTCCCATCTGACTCCCATGGACACCCAGCTGGGTAACTGTGTTGCAATGAGGAATCCAAGGTCTGAGGAAGGGAAGAGCCCAAGGTCAGACAGCCAGACCAGGGCTTAACAGGCACCTGCGGATGCCAAGCCAAAGCTCGGCTCCCCTCACCTGCTGATGGCACCCTTTACTACTGATGGCTCACAAATGGCCCCACTGCTTACCAGAGCCCTGTGTATGGCCTCAGCAGATAGTGTGCCCCTGACCCTCCTGACAAACAGTGGGACAGGCACAGAAGTGACCTGCCCATGAAAGATCAGGCAGAGCAGGGTGCAGCTGCACTTTCCAGCCCCCACGGCCTCCCAGCCATGTCCCATCAACTCCCCTCCCAATCCCCCCAGAAACCAGAGTTCAGCCCCACCTTCCCCAACCAGCCAGCTCATCTGCCCACGAAAACCTCTGCCCTGGGGAGCAGACCCTCAGCTCCTTCCTTCTCCCCAGGATGCCCAGGAGCCGGGGAGACCAAAGGAGAATGAAGGACCCAGGCAGGGAGCAGAGGCGTGTTCATCCTGGTTCTTCCCAATGTTCTATCCATTCTTTCCCTCTTGCCCAGTCCATCAGCCCAGCTTCCTGGTTCAGGAACCAGCTGCTGGCTAACCTAGCGCATCCTTAAGTCCCAGAAAACAGATTTCACCCCAAAGCTGCAGTTTTTTGTGAGGGCTTGGGTTGCCACCAAGCCCCTCCCGGGTAACTCACCTAAATAGCCCCAGAAGTACCAGCTGACAGTTTCTTTAATAGAACGTGGACTAACCAGGGTTTCTGATTGGTGGAATGTTGACTAATCCTGGATTCTGATTGGTGGAATCATGGCAAACCGGGAGTTCTGATTGGTGGGAGTGCTGGCCAACCAGGGGTCCTAACTGCTGACCAACCAGCGATTCCAATAATGGACGGCTAATCCCGCAGATATTGTACTAGATAAAGTGGGCTTTTCTGCAAATGCCTGAAAGTTTCTCACATTTCTAAGTTTTGCACACATAAACATGATTTACAGGAATCGTAAGGTCCTCTGTCCCCTCCACATCAACTTCAGACTCCGAGGTGAGCAGTGAAGTTAGCCTTGTCCACTGACACCCAGTGTCTCTTGCTTCTCGCCCTCCCAGACTGCCCTCTGACAGCCAGTCTCCTGGAGCTGGGCAGCCAATGGCCAATAAAAGTTTGGGTACCAGCCCTGGGTGCCAAGATTGCCACCACGGTACCAGAGTACCCTCAAACAGCCCCCTGGGAATAACATCAGCATACCAATCAGAAGTTATGGGGAAGGGAGCACACTTTTTTTTTTTTTTTTAATGTTTTTATTTATTTCTGAGAGAGACAGAACGTGAGCTAGGGAGGAGCAGAGAGGGAGCCACAGAATACGAAGCAGGCTCCAGGCTGTCAGCACAGAGCCTGACACCGGGCTTGCACTTGTGAACTGCGAGATCATGACCTGAGCCAAAATCGGACACCCACCAAATGAGCCACCGGGCACCCAGGGAGCATACTCTTCAAGACAGGATCCTGACCTGTACCTGTCCTTCCTGCCCAGCCCAAAAGCATGTAGCTCCCATCCCCCTACACCCCCATGCCTGGCCTCCCGCCTCAGATTAGCCACTGAGAACTCTCATTTTACACTGCCCAAAGTCACTCACACACCTGCCACTCAGTGGCTACAGTGTGAGGTGGGAAAGCCCACGCGGGATTTCTCCCATACCCCAAAAGGAAGGCAGGAAAGAAGGTGACCCTCAGCAAGGATGTCCAAGTCACTTGTCCTCTGCAGCAGGTACTGAAGCAACCCAGGGCCTTCACCCAGCCCCACTGCTTGAATCCATACACCACACTCTGACCAGCCTGCCACCCCTACCCTTGGTCCCAGAACAAACCCTGTCTAGGCTGTTCCCATCAGAAACACCTCATCCCTCACCTCCCCTCCTCAGACGGAGCTCCCTGAACTGTGTTCAAGTACAAACCACCCCTGCCACTTACTAGCTGTGGAACCCCATGCTTAGCTACTTCATCTTTCAAAGCCTCAGTTTCCCCACCTGTGAAATGGGGAAACATCGCCTCACTTCACAGGATCAGGGTGAAATCTAAAGACACAGACAAGGGGCACCTGAGTGGCTCAGTCTATTGAGCATCCGCTGGATTTTGGCCCAGGTCATGATCTCAGTTCAAGGGATCGAGCCCTGCAGCAGGTTCTGCGCAGAGCCTCCTTGGGATTCTCTGTCTCCCTCTCTCTCTCTGCCCCTCCCCTGCTCTCTCTCTCTAAGTAAATAAATAATTTAATTTAAAAAATTAAAGATTAATTTAGTTAATTAAATTAATTTAACTTAAAAAAATTAAAGACACAGGAAGGGGAGGCACCTGACAAGCTTAGTTGGTAGAGCATGTGACTCTTAATCTTGGGGGTCGTGAGTTCCAGCCCAGCAGGGATTACTAAAATAAATAAATAAGTAAGTAAATAAATAAATAAATAAATAAGCGAGCAAGCTTAGGTTATTAAAAGAGAGAGGGAGGGACGGAGGAAGAAAAAAGGGAGATACTGAGAAAAACAGGATGATTTGTTTTTCCAAAGTTTGTACCCAGGACTCCAGGAGAACCCAAGCTCTCTCTTAGGGGACTGATACAACTCTTTAGCACTAGGAGACTGAGCTCTTAGGACAGGGCCAGTTTTGGTTCCTAGCACGGAGTAAGTACCTCATAAAAACCAGATCAAGGGAGCACCTGGATGGCTCGGTTAGTTAAGCTTCCGACTTTGATTCAGGTCATGATCTCATGGTTTGAGTTCGAGTCCCATATCATATCTTTTGTCCCCCTCTCTCTCTGCCCCTACCACCCACTCTCTCTCAAAAATAAACATAAAACAAAACAAAACAAAACAAAACACGGATCAAGGACCCAGCACACACTCCAAAGCCCCTAGCTCTGTTCTCTAACTCCTTCTGGGAACTGGTCTCCCCCCCCCGCCCCACCACCAAGGGCAGTAGGTAAACACTCTAAGACCACAATGCTTCTGCTCCCAAGAGAGTGAGTGTCATCTGAACACATACCAGGTGCTTTCCACACACACAACCAACCTTTACGGGTGCTCTATTTTAAAGAGGCAGAGAGCATTGAGACGACACAAGTCCAAGACCACACAGTTTGGGCAGGAGCAGATATGAAGGGGATGCGGGGATGGGGGAGACACGGGGACTCACTGTGCAGTACGGCCCCCTCCAGTAGATCTGGGAGAAGGATGCGAGAGACAGGAGGCCCTTCAGGCGCCGAGGGATGGAACAAAGTCCACCAGCTTGAGAAGCCAGTCCACACAACCAAAAGGTCCCGCCCCACCCACACACTTGATCCCACCTCACCCCACAGCTCCTTCTGAAAACGGACAAACCCAGAGGCCCCAACTCCACACCCAGCACATGGGCTTACAACCGTCTCACAGAAAGGCTGTCTCATGGCACTTGGCCCCTGGGGACTGCTGGACTCCCCTAAAGTGGGGCTTGGGACAGGGACAGAGTGAAACCAGAGTCCTAGGAGGCCAAGAGAGGATTCAACTAAGGCCCAGGCCTGGGGGCCAGAGGTCCCTACTGTACCAGGCCTGTACCAGGGTCAGGCCCAAACAGCATCTGGAGCAGCTCAACCCCACCCCCCCAGTGCCCAGCCCTTCCCGGTCGGAACAGGTCTCCGGGATCAGGGTTCAAGCTCCAGCCCCACCACTTGCTATAACTGTTTGCTTCTCAAGCTTGTGTCCTCATGCCACACAGCAATCGCAAGGCTGCCAAACTCAGGAGGAAGATTGTGAAAATCCAATGAGAAAAATCCAGCAAAACGAATCCCTAGAACATATTAAGAGCAGCAGAATTTTTTTTTCTTATTACAGCTAGGTCCTCCAGGTAGACCTTCTGGAAGGACCACCCCTCTGGCTGCCCACCACCCTGAACTTGAGAATTGTTAAGGTAGAAACCCTGAGGCGGGTGGGGTGCGTGTATACATGAGCAGCAACCGTCCCCAACCTCATTTCTGCAGCCCCTGGTGTCCACCAGCCTGGGCCACACACCGCCCTCGGCTCCTCCTCCCTCAATCCCCGCCCAGCCTGCCCAGGGCGGCAAAGCACGTGGCCCCAGCCCTAGGGAGCCATTTCGCTCGCTCCCGGAGCAGCAAGGCCATACAGGGGCTGCAGATCCCACACTTGGGCACACAGAAGAGCCCCAGCCGCTGTACTGCCGTGTCCCGCAGGCAGTGCTCAGTGCAGACGCCCAGGCCCTTCTCCTGGCCATCAGAGTTCCGGACATGTGCATTTTAACCAGTGTCCAGGGAAATGGAATGCGAGTGGCACACGCACCCATCACCCTTTGGTAAAGGGTGGACCTGGAACAACCCGGACCAAACTTGGAAAGTGGCTCCTGGGGAGGGCCGAGGACCTGGAATCACACACCCACACTGCTGGGAGACTGAACAGTTTCGGTTTCTGACTAGGGGGGGGGGGGGGGGAAGGGGTGTGGATGGGAAAGTTTGCAGCCGAGATCGGCGTGTGGAAGGCAGCAGCCTTGTGAGGCCAAGGGCAGCCTCTGATGCCCCCTCCCCAAAAGGCGCCTCCACCGGGCCTGCCGGGCCCATCCAGCTCGCGGGAGCCGAGCTTTGTGCGAGGAAAGCGTGGCCCCGGCGCGCCTACATCTCCCACAATGCCGCGCCGGCGGGGCTCGGGGAACTACAGCTCCCGCGAGGCGGCGCGCCGAGGTCCGCCTACTCCAAGAGGGCTGCAGAGTCACGTCCAGGCCTCGCTAGTAAACAGCGCCCGGGCGCGGGCGGCAAGCGAGCGAGCGGCCGCTAACGTGCCCGAGTCCGCGGCGCCCCCGGCCGGCAGCGCCGGCCTCTAGGGTCCCACCCATCCCCGCGCCCCTACTCGAGCACGCCCCCCGACCCCGCCGCAGCCCTGCTCCCAGCAAACACACCACCCGGCTCCCCGATCCCCCCCCCACGCCGCTCCCAGAGCCGCGGCGTGGCTGCATTGTAGCAGACCGCGCAGCAGCCCCACGCGCGGCCCGAGCACCCCAAGCCCCCTTGGAGGGAGGCACCCAGAGACAGCGAAGAAGGAGGGAGAGGAAGGAAGCCGCCACGGGAGGGGGGAGGAGGAAGCGCGGGGGGAAAAGCCACCAGCACCAAGCATGGCCGGGACTGCTGCAGAACCACGTGGGTCTGTTTGCAATTTACAAACGTCGCGACTCGCCCGCCTGCAGCGGACAAAAGTGACCAGGGCCGCTCGGGGCCCCCACGTTCCCGGGGACGAGGGTCTCCCGGCGGCGCAAGCCCAGCTCGCGGGGCTGTAGCCGCCCCGGAGACTAAGAAAGGCGAGCGGGGTCGGCAGCGCGGGCCATGCGTGCGCACACGCGCGCCAGCCCAGGCGGGCTGGCCAGGGGCTGCAATCATGGGAAGGGGGTGGGGGGGAGGAGGAGTACACACCTACAGAGCCCTCCTATCACTTCTTTCTCTGTTTTCCTGAAATGTTGCAAAGAGGGCACCTTCTGAGTGGGCACCATGAAATACTCCATAGCGATCGGCCCCCCTCCTCTGCACGAGCCGGGTCCCGCGGTCCGCCGGAGAATGCAAGATGGAAATCCGAATCAAAGGGCAGCGCCGGACGGAGGTGCAGAAACGGCCGGTCCCAGATGCTGGCGGCGGCGGCGGCGGCGGCGGCGGCGGCGAGGGGAGGGAGGCGGGCGGGAGGGGCGGGAGGGAGGTCTCTCCGGCCTGCCTCCCCGGGCGTGTGTATGTGTGTGTGTGTTTGCAGCTGATCAGATGTCTGTTTCAAGGCGGGAAACAGCTGGTGAAAACTCAGCACTCCCCCGGCCTCCTTCCGCGGAGTAAGGAATTGCATGTAAACAAAGGACTATTTGCAGCGCCCCCCGGGCGGCGCGAGGCCCGGGCGAGAGGGGCGCGGGCCCCCGGGGGCTGGTTGCGGCCAAAGTCTGCGAGCCTACCCCCCGGCACCGGTAGCCGGGGGCCGGGGGCCGGCTGGGGGGGGGGGGCGCGGCGTGAATGGAGTGAGCTGCGGCCGAGCTACATGCGCCACTATGGGTGATGAGGTCCATCAGCTGACAGGTTGGCAAGCGTTGCAAAAAAAAAAAAAAAGAAAGAAGAAAAAGGGGCCAGCCACCGCGAGGGAGCCTAGCCCGTGCGCAAGGGGTCCGGCGGGGACTGGCCGATGCAGGGTCTCGGCGCTCGGTGGCCCTGGGGGGCAGAGGGCGCGCGGCTAGACCCCGCGCGCCGTGGCAAGGCGGCTTGGGGTGCTGCTCGGGGCTTTTTCTTTTTCACGGTTGCAGCTGCACGGAGAGGAGCCGCTCTGGCGCGCTCCCTCAGAGCCCAGGGCCCCCTGGAAACTTGCGTCACAGCCACCTCTTCCCACATGTAACTTGGGGCCGACTTCGGAGGCCGGCCAGCCCCCTCCCTCCCTGCCTGCCCAGTTGGCCGCCTAGCCCGGGCTCTGGAGCCTGGGAATCCCGGAGCCGGGGTGGAGAGAGCAAAGGGGGGCGCGTCGGGCGCCTCAGATACTGAGGCTGCCTTACGAAACGGGGGCCCCGGTGGGGAAAGAAGGGTGGAGGCGGGCCAGGACGGCAGCGGCCACGGGAGCAGGCTGCCAGCGCGGCCCGGAGGTCTGGTGGCTGCTGCCGGGTATCCCCCTATTACCCACCCCACCCCACCCCCTTTCCCCCTCCGCGGGGAGGCTGGACAGACGCAGATGGAGGGGCTGCCGCCTCTCATTCATGGCTAAACCAGTACGGGACCTGCTCCTCCGCCAGGGTGCGCTCTTACTACGGGTGATGGCCCAGGGCGGGGAGGGAGGGACGCCGTGGTGGCCAGCTTCCGCCCCCCCCCCCCCAAGTCCCCTGCCCTGGCTCCTGGAGGGTTGGCCCCGGGCTCAGGAAGACCACGCCTGCCTTGGAATGTCCTCCCCCCTGCCCACCGCCTTTCCCAATCCCATCCGCCTTCAAGGTTCCGCCCAAATCGCGCCTCCTAATTAAAATATTGCTACTAATAATAAGTTAGTTATTTTGGGAACTATTATTATTAGATTTCGCGAGCACCTTGTAGATTTTTGCTTGCATGTTTTCTGATCCTTGCAGCAACCTGTTGGGCAGTTTCTCTAAGTACAGATCCCAAACCACTTAACATCATAGTCCCCGGAAAGCCTGTGGGGACAGGAAATGTGCTCAGGAAATGATGACTTCCTGGGAGGCAACATAGGATACAGGGCCACATAACTACACACGGAGCAAAGTCTGTGCTGCCTCAGTGGATGAATGAATGAATGAATGAGAGCTGGGAGAAGTGTGTTTGTTTACCCCTTGCCCCTCTCTTACAGAACTGCCTTGGTGGAGCCTGGTAGCTGTCACTCAGACTGGCCTGGCCATTTCTGCCAAAGGTGCCAAAACTGCCTGCTGGGGGCTCATCTGCTCCTCCCCAAGGCCTGAAATACCATCCCTGCCCCCACCACCCCACTCTAACTCCCTCCCAACACTTAGCCCTCTTTTCCGAAGTGACACAAGCCCTCAAACTCCAGGCTGTCCCCCATTCCCAGGACTCCCAAACGGGGTCCACTGTGCCCTCTGCAAAATTCCTTAGAGCCTCTACCTGAGTCTCCAGGTGGGCAAACTTTTTCTGTAAAGGGCATTTAAAAGTTATTTGTAATGGTTTCCCATGGCTACTGTAACAAATTAACACAGAGTTTGGGGCTTAAACCGAAACAAATTTATTCTCTGGAGGTCAGTAGTCCAAACGGGTTATATTTGGCTAAAATCATGGCGTCAACAAGGCTCGTTCCTTCTGAAAGTTCTAGGGGAGACTCCTTTCTTTATCTTTTCCAGCTTCTAGAAGCTGCCCACGTTTCTTGGCTGGTGGAGCACCCCCCCCCCCAGGAGGTCACTGCAACCTTCGTTTCCATTACATTTCCTTCTCAGACTCTGACCTTTATGATGACCTTGAACCCACCCAGATAGTCTAGAACAATTTCCCCATCTCAAGATCCTTACCTCAGTTGTATCTTCTTCAAGGCCCCTTTGGCCACATAAGGTAACGTTCACAGCTTCCACCGCTTAGGATGTGAACATCTTGGGGGGGACCATACCATTCTTAGTTCAGGGGCCATACAAAAACCTGGCAGAGGTTGTGATATGCCCCAGCATTTCCACTCCCAGGTATGTATATGTACCCAAAAGAATGAAAACAGGGACTCAAACAGGTAATCACATACAAGTGTTCACAGCAGCGTTATTCACAGTAACTAAAGGTGCATGCCCCCTGTGGTCCTGCAACTGATGAGAGACCATAAGCAAATGTGGTCTATCTGTACAATGGCATGTTATTTACTGTTAAAAAGGAATGAAGTGCTGATATGTACTACAGCATCGAGGAACCTTGAAAAGTAAAATAAGCCAGGATTGGGGTGCCTGGGTGGTTCAGCCGGTTAAGTGTCCAACTTCGGCTCAGGTCATGATCTCATGGTTCCTGGATTCGGGCCCCGAGTTGGACTCTGCATTGACTGTGCGAAGCCTGCCTGGGATTCTCTCTCTGCCCCTCCTCTACTCGTGCTCTCTGTCTCTGTCTCTGTCTCTCTCTCAAAATAAATAAATAAACTTAAAAAAATATAAGCCAGGGGTGTCTGGATGGCTCATTCACTTAAGCGTCTGACTCTTGATTTCGGCTCAGGTCATGATCTCACAGTTGAAGGGTTTGAGCCCCGCATCGGGCTCTGCACTGACAGTGCAGAGCCTGCTTGGGATTCTCTCCCTCCCTCTCTCTGCCCCTCCTGCTTTCGCTCTCTCTCACTCTCAAAAATAAATAAATAAAAATGTTTTTTTTTTTAAGCCAGGATACAAAAGATCACATACTGTATGATTACACTACCATGAAGTACCTAGGATAGGTAAATTCACAGAGACAAAAAGTGGATCAGAGGTTCCTGAGGGGGTTTGTGAGGTGGCTGGGGGTGGGGAGGAAATGGGAGAGTTCTTGCTCAAGGAGCATGTTTCTGTTTGGGGTGATGGAAAATTTTGGAAATAGTATTGATAGTTGCACAACACTGGGGACATAATTGTTGCCAGTGAATTGTACACTTTAAAATGGTGGCAGGGGGAGGCATCTGGGTGGCTCAGTTGGTTGAGCATCTGACTTTGGTTCAAGTCATGATCTCATGGTTCCTGAATTCGAGCCCCATATCAGGTTCTCTGCCGTGAGCTCTGAGCCTGTTTTGGATTCTCTGTCTCCTCTTTCTCTGTCCCTCCCCCATGGGCTCCCCCACCCCAATAAATAAATAAATATTAAAAAAAAAAAAAGAGAATAGAGGCTCTTAATGGGAATTAAGATTTTACAAAAAATAATAAAAAAGAAAACGGTGGAAATGGCCAACTTTATACTATATACCTTTTACCATAATAAAAGAGAAAATGGGGACACCTGGGTGGCTCAGTTGGTTAAATTTCTGACTCTTGGTTTCTGCTCAGGTCATGATCTCACAGTTTGTGAGATCGAGCCTCACATCAGACTTCATGCTGACAGTGCAGAGCCTGCTTGGGATTCTCTCTCTGCCTCTCCCCTGCTTGTGCTCGCTCTCTCTCTCTCTCTCTCTCAAAATAAGTAAACATTTAAAAAAATAATTTTAAAAATAAAAGAGAAAAATGGTCAGTGGGCTAGATTTGACCCATGGGCTATAGTTTGCTTGACCCATAGACCCTGCCGATGCATTGCCCCTTTATGGTCTCACTTCCCTCCTTACCCTCCTTACCCAGTTTAGAATTCACAGCCCCTCAATGCATACCTTCCCTTGCGTGCCTAACCGGCCTGCCCTGCTCCCCACCCCACCCCCCTCGATTCAGCCAAACACCCTTGAGAAAAGGAAATCCCACAACCTAGCTGACTGATCTTATTTTCAAACCCCCAGTGGAGCCTTCTATCACCCAGGTCTCTTCTTCCCCCCACCTTCTCCTCTTTCAAGACCGTCATCACCTCCCCACCTCCTCTCCTCGCTCAGCTTCAGGACTTCAGGTCCTGTTGCTCTGAGAACAGGGATCCGACTTGAAGAGAAGCCCCACACGCTCCTATTGCTGCCTCTGCCTTCCTATCTGCACCTGTAACCTGCCATCCGGTCCCCGGCCCCTGTCTGGAAGAAGGTCCGTGCCCTGTCCGTGCATAGAGAACCTCTCCAGGAGGATGCTTTGCAGACGTCTCCCCCGCAGCTCTCCTAGAGTCCTCACCGTGTGCCCTCTATTGGACCGTTTCCATCACTGAGAACAAGCTGTGTGATTCCCATTTAAAAAACAAAGCAAAACAAAACACCCACAACCCTCCACCCCTTCCAGGCTACCGCTCTCTCCCTGCTGTTCTTTACAGCAAAACTCCCTGAAGTGGGTGTTCCGTTCCGTTCCCTCTCCCCTTCTCTCCTTACTCTGTCTGGGAAAACCACTCTTGCTGAAGTCACTGGTGCCCCCTCCCAGGAGGCATGTTTTCTGTCTTCATTGTATGTGACCTTCGTGAAGTTCTTTTTTGCTTGGCAGCTGGGACACCCCCACAGCCAAAGTCCTTGGACCCCTTCTCTGTCTACCCACACTCCCTGCTTTTTGGATGATAGGATTCCAGAAAGGGCCAGACGCCGTATGGTGTGGTTCAGAATCCGCGTTCTACTCATCTGTAAAAGAGGCTGTAACAGCACCTAGCTTACAGGCTATTGCAAGAAGTCTGGGATATACCCGGCACGTCGTAGCATTAATAAGTGGTAGTTGCCGTTATCACTGATGCCAGGTTGCCACGGGCAGCAGTAGCCAGAGGCATCTGAACTGGACCTGTGAGAAAGACCAGGTTTGGTGGTGACGTGCAGGGGAGGGACAGAGGACCGCGAGCTCTTTCTCCCTTCCTGCTAAAATCCGCCACAGGTGAAAAGGAACAAGTGTATTGGAAGGTTCTTTGCTGTGCTTTACAGTAGATGCCTTCACATAGGATCAGGTGGTATGACCATCAGCCTGCAGACCACTTGCCCTTTAAAAGGGGCGGGGCGTCAGGGCGCCTGTGTGGCTCAGTTGGTTAAGCATCCAACTTCCAGCTCCGCTCCCATCAGGATCTCATGGTTCACCAGCTCCAGCCCTGCATCAGGCTCTGTGCTGACAGCTCAGAGCCTGGAGACTGCTTCAGATTTTGTGTCTCCCTCTCTCTCTGCCCCTTCCCTGCTCATGCTCTGTCTCTCTCTCTCTCTCTCTCTCTCTCAAAAATAAACATTAAAAAAAAATTTAAGGGGGGGGGGTCTCTGTAAAGACTGGAATCAAATAACTGCTTAGTGGATGATCTGTGTTAGAAATGCAGACCATCATCTGCAGAGCTCACAGACAGTGGTCTGCATTTCTAACACAGATCATCTGTCCCACCTGCAGCCGAACTCTGGCTGCAGACCCTGGACACATAGTGCTCTGGAAAGCAGGCATGGGGAGGGGGCCGGCTTGACCTGGAGCAAAGAGCTGTGAGTGCAGTATGACCTAGGACAACTCAGAACACTGGCCCTCCTTCTATGTTATCAAACATGAGCCCACCGAGCTCCCTCCCTCTCCCACTGCTCCCCTTCCCCCAGCCCCACCCCCAAATTCCAGGTGGAAGGGGTGAACGAGTCAGCAACAGAATACAAAAAGTGTGGTCTATCCATCCAGAAGAGTATTAGTCAGCCATGAAAAGGAATGAAGTACCAATACGTGGTACCACATGGATGGAACCTTGAAAACATGATGCTCACTGAGAGAAAGCTGTCACAAAAGGACACAGAGTGTATGATTCCATTAAGTGAAACATCCAGGATAGGCAAATCCACAGAAACAGCAGGTAGATGAATGGTTGCCAGGGGCTGGGAGGAGGAGGAAATGGGGAGTGCCTGCAAATAGTTAACAGGGTTTCTTTTGGGGAAGATGAAATGTTCTAGAATGGAACATTCTAGATGGTTGCACAAATTCTTTGAATACACTAGAAACCAGTGTATTGTACACTTATTTTTTACTGAAGTATAGTTGACACACAATGTTACATTAGTTTCAGTTACACAACATAGTGACTGGACAACTCTATATGTTATAGTGTGCTCACCACTGAATTGTACACTGTATTTTTTTACTGTTTATTCATTTTTGAGGGGGGGAGGGGCAGTGAGAGAGGGAGACAGAGGATCCGAAGCAGGCTCCACGCTGACAGCAGAAAACCCGATGCAGGGCTCAAACTCATGAACTGTGAGATCACGCCCTGAGCCAAAGGTGGACACTCGACCAACTGAGCCACCCAGATGCCCCTGAATTGTACACTTTAAATGGGTGAGTTGTAGGGTATGTGAATTATATCTCAATAAAGGTAACAAACAAAAGGTGTGAAGTACAGATACATACTACAGCATGGATGAATCTTGACATCACGCTGAGTGAAAGAAGCAGAAACAAAAGGCTCCAGAGCATAGGATTCCGTTTGTATGTAATGCCTAGGACAGGCAAATCCATAGAGACAGAAAAGAGACAAGAGGCTTCCCGGGAATAAGGGGGAGTCAGGGGGAAAGGGGGAGTGACTGCTAAAGGGTACAGGGGGATTTCTTTTCGGGGTAATGAAAATGCTCTAAAACTGATCACGGTCATGGTTGCACAATTCCGTGAATACACTAAAAACCACCCCATCGTACACTTGAGATGTGTGAACTATATGGTATGTGATTCTCTAATACAGCTGTTATTCAGACAGACCCTAAAGATGCCCACAAGTCCAGGGAGTTCCAGAAATCACACCCCGCCCCCGCCCCCGCAGTAAGTTTTCAGAGTGCCTTTCTTCAGCCACAGCAGGATCTGGCTGCTGACAGTGCCACCAGCATAGCCCTGGTCACAGCAAACACTGCTCTGTCTCCTCTCATCCCAGGCTGGCTGGAAGCTTGCATGAGGGATGTGGGATGTGCACCGCAGCCAGCAGGACGGCTGTTGCAGGTTTGAACCCCACATAGCACCTGTGGGTGGGGGCGGGGGGGCACGATAGATTTTTGCCTTTTTTTTTTAAGTTTATTTATTTATTTTGAGAGACAGAGAAAGTGAGCGGGGGAGGGGCAGAGAGAGAGGAGGGGAGAGAGAATCCCAAGCAGGCTCCACGCTGCCAGCTGGAGCCTGACTCGGGCTTGAAATCCCGAACCGTGAGATCATGACCTGAGCTGCAACCAAGAATCAGACTGTTAACTGAATGAGCCACCCAGGCGCCCCAGATTTTTCTCATTTTTAAATTTTTATCCTGCCTGTGTCTGGAATTCTCCTCTTCTCTTTGGACCGAGGATGTGTTCGTTTCCTTCTGCTGGGTGACAAGCTTCCACAAACGTATTGGCTTAAAGAGCACCCACTTGTCATCGCTCAGTTCAAGAGGTCAGATGGCCGGGTAAGGCATGGCTGGGCTCTCAGCTTAGGGTCTCACCAGCTGAAATCCAGGTGATATGAGGCTACGATCTCATCTGGGGCTCTGGTCCTCTTCCAGGCTCACCAGCTGTTGGTGCAATTCCGTTTCTCGCAGCTATAGGACTGAAGTCCCCGATGTCTTGCTGGCTGTTGGCTGGTGACCGAGCTCAGCTCCTAGAAGCCATCCCCTCAGGTCTTGCCCTGTGGCCCCTCAGCTCGGATGGCTGAGCCACAGAAGCTGTCTCTTAGGACGACCCGTCTCTCACTTTGAATCTCTAATTTCCTCTTCTACAGGCAGCGGAGAGAAAAGTCTCTGCTTTTAAATGTTTTATTTATTTGGGGTGCCTGGGTGGCTCAGTCGGTTCAGGCGACCGACTTCAGCTCAGGTAATGATCTCACGAACCGTGAGATCAAGCCCCACGTCAGGCTCGGTGCTGGCAGCTCAGGGCCTGGAGCCTGCTTCAGATTCTGTGTCTCCCTCTCTCTTTCTCTGCCCCTCCCCCACTCATACCCTCTCTCTCTCTCTCTCTCTCTCTCTCTCTCTCTCAAAAATAAATAAATACTAAAAAAAAAAATTAAATGTTTTATGTATTTATTTTTGAGAGGGAGAGCACAAGCAGGGGACATGGGGACAGAGGATCAGAAGCGAGCTCTGTGCTTACAGCAGGGAGCGCGACGCGGGGAATGAGCTCACCAACGTGGAGATCATGACCTGAGCTAAAGTCGGAAGCTCAACCGACTGAGCCACCCAGGCGCCCCAAAATCTCTGCTTTTAAAGGGCTCCTGATCCAAGCCTGGAGCCTGCTTTGGATTCTGTATTGCCCTTGCTCTCTGCCCCTCCCCTGCTCACCCTCCATCACTCTCTCTCTCAAAAAATAAACATAAAAAAGACTTTTGTAATAAAAATAATAAGGGGTTAGTGACTAATCTATCTCAGGGTCAACAGTGCCATACAACATGAGCTAATCATGGGAGTTACACTGTCCGCACAGGCTCCGCCCACGCTCAATGGGAGGGGAGGGTCCAAGGGCAAATGTCCCTGGGGGTCTGCTACCACAGAGTGGGGAACACCAGCGAGGTGCCCCGAGAATGTTGAGGGACTTGTCTAAGGATATCTAGAGAACTGCAGATGAACTCAAACAGAAACCTAAGGTCCTAACCCTAATTCGAGGCTTCTTCCTCTACACAAATACGCCCAGGAGCTGGGGAATGCACCAGATGGCCTTTTGAGCCCCGGCCTGCTGGGCGAGGAGGTGGGGGGTAGATACCAGCTGTTGAAAGCAGGGATGGGGCTCCTTAGAAGCAAAATGCCCCTGCCACGGAGAAGATCCTGAATGCTCCCAGGAAGGCCGAGTAAGAGTCAGACGGCCCTCCTGGGGTTTGGAGCAAAGCCCAGTATCTCCCCAATGCCCTGGTCTCCTTTACTAGCCTAGACAGGGAGATCTCCAGGTCAACGAGGCTAGAGTCCCCCAACCACTAGGGGGCGCCCGGCCCACACGACGCTTTGTGTGCAAGCCTGGCGGAATACAAGGTAGGTACTGGGGTGGAGGGGCAGACTACCTGCCTCCCCACACCCCCAAGGCTCTGCAGACCCAGGGGGCTCCAGGCTTCTCTAGGTGCCTTAAGGCCCTGGCCTCCCAATGCCTGCTTTCTTTCTCCAGCTAAATCTGATTCATAAGCAAGCCCTTGAAGGGGGCTGGGGCCGAAGTCCATCTCTGGCATGCACCCCTATCCCCACCTCCGGTCTGGTTCCTGGTGTCTCGAGGCCTGACACTTCAGCACACTGGAGCCGGCTCCTGCCCTCACCCCCGCTCTCCCTCCATCAGTGCGCCCTGTCCTGGACCCGGTCAGCACCCAGCTCATTCCCTCACACTACATGGGGAAATTTCACACCCACCCCCCACCCCCACTCTGTTAGGGACTCCTCCCCTCCCCCAGGGAAATGTGGGACCTTACACCTAGCCTGGGCCTTTCCCACTGGGGAGTTCAGGGGGAAATGGGGACGGGGCCCTCGGGGCCTCTGGACAACATTAAAAGGAGAGCAAGTCAACCAAGAGGGGAAAGGCTGAGCAGAGGCACACAAAAATCCAGGAAGGAGTATTTGGGGTTCAGGGAAAAGGTACACAGCATAGGGCACAGGAAGTGGACAAATGAGAATGCTGTTGAGCTCGGGGAGTGTATCCAGCATCCCTCTGGGCAGCCAGCTCTCCTCCGAAGGAGTGGACAGAGGTGGGGGACAGAAAGCAGGATTTCAAGTCCCATGTAAGGATAGAAAAGGATGGGCTGGGCTGGGCCAAGTCAGAGGATGGACAGAGGCCTGCTCTGGTGACAACGCAGACCTGGGTGGGCTGCAGGAGCAGCTCTCCCCGGGGAAGGGTGGGCTCAGAGCCCAGCGTATGGAGAGGCACACGTGTGTGTATGTGTGCATCAGTGGCCGGTGCCCCGGTGGCAGCTGCTGCTCTGGCGGCTTTACTCCCATTCTGTCTGGTCCTCACTATGGCACCTGAAGTCCCGTGACAGCCTAGGAACTTGCCCAGAATCATCCCAGATGGTCAGAGCCAGTGCCTGGCTCCCTCAACCCCTCACGACCGCCCATGCTCCAGCCTCAAGGATGGTTTTTCCCGGTGGCCTCAGGACTCGAGAGCTCACCTGGCCAGATAAGGCCAGGTGCAAGAGAGGAGCCTACCTGGGTGTGGTGAAGGATATGGGGCTGCGAGGGAGAAAACGTGATCTGCGTCAAATGACAAGGTCAAGTACACAGTGAGAAAGAAGCCACATTCTGTGATCAACTGTCACTGCCCAGACAGCCAAAGGAAGAAACAACTCCCAGGGGTCAGGACAGGCTTTGGATGCAAATTTGGGCAGACAGAGAGGAAGGAGAAGAGATGAACACTCCAGAAGGGGAACCAGGCTGGAGCAAAGCAGCTGGTCTCCTCCTCCAGCACCTCCGGCCAGCGAGCCCCTGCTGTTCATCGCTGGCCGTGGCTGCCAGCACCAGCACACCTGGGGTTAACTTCCGTCTGGTGCAGTGGCCTCAGCAGCAGCAAAAGCAGCAGCACAGGGTGGTGCCAGTAACTCAGAAGCTGCTATGTGAGAAGCAGGAGGAGAGGGGCAGGGCCAGGAAAGGCTGAAAGGCTGAGCCACAACAGCAGTGAGAAGAGAGGGTTTCCCCGGCAGGACCCTGAGGCTCCACTCTCGCGGCCAGGCCAGAGGATGTCCTCTCGTCCTTGGCGCACATCCCCTCAGTACGTTGCCCTTCCTGCCTGATGCCGTGGGCCACCACTTACGGTGGTCCACAGTCATGGCCAGTATCCAAGCCCTCGGGCCAGGGGGCAGCAGGTCTGTGCTGCAGCTCTGGGGAAGGGGCTGAGGACCGTACCCAGGCAACGAGCAGAGAACGTACTGGGCCCTGCGGTGCAGCTTTTGCCAGAGCAGTGGGCGGGGAGCCGGGCAGAGGGCAGACTGGGGCGAACGGGAAGGTTCGGCGGGGTCCTGACCTCGGAGGCCCGGCCTTGACATCCCCCTCCTTGAGCAGAACTCAGTCACAGGAGCCTCCCACAGCTCCAGGGGCAAGGAGACACACAAAGCTCCCTGTCCACTCCCTGGGCCGGCTGCCAGCCTGCCTGTGCAGTGAGGTCCAAGAGGAGACTGTCCCTTCCCACGAGTGTGTGAGGGGCTGGCTACAGAGGGAGTGCCTCATCTCCCTTCCCTTGGTCAGTCCTCATCCACCATAGCACTAAGTCCACAGGTAGTATCCACCACTACCAACGAGCACAGGCTCAGACAAGTGAAGAAAGTTGCCCAAAGGGGTGCCCGGGATGGCTCAGTCAGTTAAGCGTCCAGCTTTGGCTCAGGCCGTAATTTTGCAGTTTGTGGGTTCAAGCCCCACGTCGGGCTCTGTGCTGGCAGCTCAGAGCCTGGAGCCTGCTTCGGATTCTGTGTCTCCCTCTCTCTCTCTGTCCCTCCCCCACTTCCCCACTCACACTCTGTCTCTCTCTCTCAAAAACAAATAAACATTAAAAAAAAAAAAAAAAAAAAAAAAAAGAAAAGAAAGTTGCCCAAAGCCACACAGTCAGAATGCCAGAGCAGACTTGAACCTGGGCTTGCCTGACTGGCACACTTACCTCCGTGCCACAGAAGAAGGTGGGAAAAGCAAAGTTCACCAGCAGGTGAACACGGGTCTATGTGCTAAATCCAAGAAAGGCAGCCCCGGGACCCCCAGGAAAGCAAGGACTGATGCTGAGAGCAGCATCCAGAGGAGGCAGGGGAAATGCCTGGTCCCAGATCTATGGATGAATCTGGGGGAGTCGGGACCTCCCATAACCCCCGGGTGCGTCCCCAGAGCAGGTGAACAGATCACAGAGCGCTGTGAGGCTTGAGGTTTACAGGACCCCTGAAGAGTCAGCAGCATTTACTGAGGGGCAGTCCTCAGCAAGGCTCCGCTAAAACTGAACAGAAACACCTCGCAGGCATCACGGGATCCTGCTGACCAGGAGTGGGAGAATCCCAGGGCTTCCAGCTGTGTGACCTTGACTCACCTCTCGGAACCTTGGCAGCCTCATCCGGAGGCGGAACATACCAGCACTGACATTCAGGATTTCTATGAGGATTAAATGAGGTGTTCCTCAAAAAGCACTTAGTTTGAAAGCCTTCTCCTTCACAAAAGCATTGCGGGATTGTTTGCAAAAGGTAGAAACAACCCAAATGTCCACGGATGGATGAAGGGATAAACAACTTCTGATCCAGCCACACAGTGGAATATTATTTGGCCATAAAAAGGAATGGGATAGAGACACCTGCTACAATGCGGATGAACCTCAAAGACGTGGCGCTCAGTGGGAGAAGCCAGACACCAAAGGTCATGGTGGTATGCTTCCATTTACAGGAGATGCCCAGAACGGAGACCGAAAGCAGGCTGGTGGTCGCCAGGGGCGGGGGGAGGGAGGAGGCAGAGGCCCTGATAGTGGACTCAGGGTTTCCTTTTGGCTTTGTTTTGTTCTATTCTATTTTTTTTTTATGGCAGTTTTAAGCTCATAAACCATACTGAGCAGAAGGTACAGAGATTTCCCACACACCCGCTGCCCCCACACATGCACAGCCTCCCCTATCCTCAACACCCGCCACATGAGCGGTCCGTTTGTTGCAACTGGTGAACCTACAGGTGTTTCTTCTGGGGATGATGAAAATTTTCTGGAATTAGATTGTGATGATGTTCACAACTCTGTGAACATACTAAAATCCACTGAATTATACACTTTGAAAGGGTGAGTTTTGGGGCACCTGGATGGCTCAGTCGGTTAAGCGTCTGACTTCGGCTCAGGTCACAATCTCACGGTTGGTGGGTTCGAGCCCTGCTTTGGGGCTCTGTGCTGACAGCTCGGAGCCTGGAGCCTGCTTCACATTCTGTGTCTCCCTCTCTCTCTGCCCTTCCTCCGCTCACGCCCTGTTTGCCTCTCAAAAATAATAAATAAATGTTAAAAAAAAAAAAAAAGAAAAGGGAAAAATGAAAAAACAAAAAGGTGACTTTTATGGTATGTGAATTGCATCCCAATTTTTTTTAAAGCACTTGGTAAGAGCTCAGCAAATGCAGTTCTCATGACTTTGTCCTTCAAATTCTGAGAGTCTGTCCCGTAATGAAAGAGACAGGATGAACGTATTTTTAAATGCTCAACACCCAGCAGGGAACTGGGCAGAATGCTCTCAGCAGATTTAGGGCGCACGGGTCATGGACGAGTCACCAGTGGTAGCAGCCACCGACTGCCATGTCAGCTCTACGCAGAGGCCCTGAACACGTGGCTGTGAAAGTGAGAATAACCCAGGGGCACGAGGCTGGCAGGAAACGCTTCTTCCCTAAGAGGAAGTGAACAGGCCACAACTTGGAGGACTTGAGTTGTTCAGTGGGGACAAGGGCACACGTGGACTTGTGCAGGCTCAGAGGTGTGACACTGAGGAGGGCTCGCAGGGGTGGAGGGTGCCAAGCTTCGGGTGACACAGCCCTTCTAGTACTCTGCACGCCCCATGCAGGTGATGGGAAGTGCTTTACTTCAGGTCACAAGCAGGTGCAGAGTTTACAGGAGGCCTGCTCTGTGCCCTCCCAGAAGCTCCAGATTTCTCCTCAAGTGTCCAAGAGGCTTGAACTACTCTGGGCACGAGGCATCCTCTTTTTTTTTTTTTTAATTTTTTTTAATGTTTATTCACTCTGGAGAGAGACAGAGGGACAGAGTACGAGTGGGGGAGGGGCAGAGAGAGAGAGAGAGAGAGAGAGAGAGAGAGGGAGACACGGAATCCGAAGCAGGCTCCAGGCTCTGAGCCATCAGCACAAAGCCCAACATGGGGCTCGAACACACAAGCCGTGAGATCATGAGCTGAGCCCAAGTCGGACACTTGGCCCCAGGTTCCAGGGTTGCAGGAGAGAGACCATAAGAGATCAGCAACTCTAGTTCAGGGCAGGACCCCTCACGCCCAGTGTCAAATGACCAGACACACTGATAATGTGGCACGGGAGGGACGGAGGCAGCTACTCCTTAGAGACTGGGCCCTTCCTCCAGCCACAGCCAGAGCTGAGGGCATGCAGAGGGGACTCCAGATGCAGGTCTGAGCCCACAGGCTTCTCCCTTCCTCCTGCCACCCCTCTCCGGTCCCTCTTGCCTCCATCCTCTGTCCTTGTGTAGTCCCCAACCCTCTCTGGGGAGAAGCCAAACAATACAAATGCCTTGGAGAAGAGAAAGGGCCAGGCCTACTGTGCGCACATGCACACACACGTGCATACACACACATACACACACACACACCACCCTTTCAGACCACAGAGATCTAGATGGAATCATAGAGAACCTACATACAGGGAAGATAAAGGGAACCAGTTAGCCTCAGCCCCTCCTCTGGGCCAGGAAGGTGCCAAGGGATTTGCACGCACTGTCTCCTTCAATCCTTAAAAGAATCCTATGAGATTTCAAAGACGAAGAAAATGAGCTTCTGAGAGCCTAAGGAACCTAGCCAGTGGGACACCCAGTAGGTAAAAGAAAGCTAAGCACAGTGCCCCAGAAGCCGGTCCTATAGAGGGAGCTTAGCAGGGTGGGCGTGTGTGCAGGTTCTGCCCAGCGCCTGGCATTGGCTCCTTTGGGGGACCCCTCACTCCCACTTTCTCCATGTGGTTCTAGGGGTGTTGGCCCTATCCCGGGGCAAGCTCCTGAGCCAGGCTTGTCCAATCAGCATCTGGGGTGAGCTGGGACCCGGAGTCTCCAGACTTTGCAGGAGCCCCAGGGAGAGGCAGGCTGGGAGTTCTCAGGCTTCAGGAAGCACTGGCCGGAAAGCAGAGCAACACAGAGGACACTGGGCCAGGGGAGGCGAGCCAGTGTCCCGGTGCTGTTGCTGAGCACTGGACCAGCTAAGGCCCTTGGCTTCTGCAGTTATACGAGCTGTTAAGTAACTGGTCTTTGAATCCAGCTCTGACTGCAGACCTCAGGCTTCCCTGCCCCAGGCTGTTCCCACAGAGGATCTGGTAGTTCAGGGCCTGGGTCTCAGCTGGGGATGGGGCCTCACCTCTCTCCCAGAATCCTGGGGTGGGGCCGTGTTGGACTCTCTGGGCCTCCTCCTAAAGCAGCTCCATAGCTTAGTTTGACCTTCAGAGTTGGCATCTGCTTGTAGGAATCTGTCTCTCTCCTCCTGGAATTCAGCCGCCAGATGTCAGCTCCAAGGCGGCAGCAGTGGCTGCACAAGGCTCCCCCCAGAGTGAATCAGCTGCATTCCAAAGGTGCAAACACAGACGCCACACCCTCAGCAGCCTGGGGCTGCAGACTTCCTCCCCAGGCCCGCCCGCCCGCCCGCCCGCCCGCCCGGCCCCCACTCCTGCTCCCCTCCCCTTTCGCCTCTTCCCAGCCAGACCAGGCCTTGGGCTTCCTTTCCAGAGACATTCTCCTGGAACTGCAACAGAGAGAAAAAGAAAGCCACTGGGGCCGGGAGACACCCTGATCTGCTCTGCTGACTCTCTCCTGCAGCGAGCACTGACCGGCCCAGACCTCCCCCAGCTGTTAGCGGCAGTCATGGGTTCATCCATTCAGCAGGTATCTGAGCACCTACTATGGGGACGAACAAGATGTGGACAAGCCCCTGGTGTCGTGGAACTCAGCCCAGCACGAGTCAGACAAAATCGGGTCCACATACAGAAAACAATTCCAAGGGTGGGAAGAACTATAAAGGAAAGACAGAAGGGCTGCAAAAGATGACAAGTGACAGAGGGAGGGTATTGGGGTAGGGGCCTCTCTCAGAGGTGACTCATAAGCAGAGGTCTGAAACGTCCTCTCCAAAGCACTTCTCAGTGATCATTTCACGAGAACTACAGCATTGTGGTCCAGAGAACCCCTGGCACACGGCAAGTTCTTTTTGTTTATTTTATTTATTTTGAGAGAGACACCATACAAGAGCAAGGAAGGGACAGAGAAAGAGAGGGAGAGAGTGAGTCCCAAGAAGACTCCACATTGCCAACTGTGGAACCGGACGCGGGGCTCGAACTCAAGAACCATGAGATCATGACCTGAGCCAAAACCAAGAGTCACGCGCTTGACTGAGCCACCCAGGTGCCCCCACTCACCAAGCTCTTGAGGCCGCTTCCTCAGGTTTCTATCAGAATTAATACAGGGAGGTCCGCCTATATTGCTTTAATTAGAGCCTTGTTGAGATAGCATTCACATGTCATGCAATTTACCGGTTTAAAGTATACAAAGTATAAAGTATACAAGTATATACAAGTATTCGTGGGTTCGAGCCCCTTGTCCGGCTCTGTGCTAACAGCTCAGAGCCTGGAGCCTGCTTCTGATTCTATGTCTCCCTCTCTCTCTCTGTCCCTCCCCCATTCATGCTCTCTCTGTCTCTCAAAAATAAATGTTAAAAAAAAAATTTAAGTATACAAGTCAACAGCTTCCAGTTGTGCACAATCAATTTAGAACATTTGCAACACCCCAAAAAGACACCTGGCACCCACTAGCATTTACTGTCCATCACCACACCCCCAGTCCCCAGCACCTGCTAGTGTGCTTTCTGCCTCTGTGGATTTGCCTATGCTGGGTGTTTCCTGTCAACAGAATCACAGTATGTGGCCCTTTGTGTCTGGCTTCTCGCACTTATGCTTTCAAGGTTCATCGGTGATGGAACAGGTGCCAGTGCTTCTGTTCTTTTTATGGCTGATAATACTCTACTGTATGGATGGACCACGTGGTTTTGTTTTTTTTTAATGTTTATTTATTTACTTTTTTTTTTTTGAGAGAGCACGCGTGCGGTAACGGGGGAGGGGCAGAGAGAGAGAGAGGGGAAGAGAGATTGTGAAGCAGGCTCCGCACTGATAGCAGAGAGCCGGATGTGAGGCACAAACCCACGAACCACGAGATCATGACCTGAGCTGAAGTCAGACGCTGAACTGAGCCACCCAGATGCGCCGGACCATGTTTTATTTACCCATTCATCAGTTGATGGACATTTGGGTTGTTTCCACTTTTGGCTGTTGTAATGCTGCTCTGAATACCTCTACACGTTTTTGCATGGACATACGTTTTCATTGCTCTTGGGTAGATACTTAGCAGTGCAATTTCTGGGTCAAGTGGTATCTCTATGTTGAGTTGCTGCCAGACTGTTTTTTTTTTTTTTTAAGTTAATTTATTTATTTTGAGAGAGAGAGAGAGAGCACAAGTGGGGTGAGGCAGAGAGAAAGGAAGAGAGAATCCCCAGCAGGCTCCGCACTGACATCACAGAGCCTGATGTGGGGCTGGAACTAACGAACTGAACCGTGAGATCACGACCTGAGCTGAAGTTGGATGCTTAGCTGACTGAATCACCCAGGCTCCCCGCTGCCAGACTGTTTTAAAGTGGCTGCACCATTTGACATTGCCACCAGCAGTGTGTGAGGGCTCCGATTCCTCCCTATCCTCCCCAATACTTAACTATCGTTCCTCTTTTGTTATAGCCATCCTGGGGGTTGGAAAGTGGTATCTCACTGTGGGTTTGACTTACAGTTCCCTAAAACCTGCCCTGCGGTGCCCTGAGCTCTCCCTTTCCTTCCATACTCATGCTGCCCCAACCCCTGAGTAACCCAGTCCCTTCAAACCCTACATCAGGTCCTGTTTGATCCACCTCCCTTCTCGTAAGGGTCAAACCTATAGCCAGCCCAGTTCAGCCAATGTCTACCACTTGAGGTTTCAAGTACAAGAAACAGGGGAGAGGAGAGAGGGGGGTCCCGGTGTGTGCCCCCCGGGCAGACAGGGAGGAAAGCGGTCCTCAGGCAAGTTCTGACAGGAGGCCCTACACATTTCTTCTATCTGTACCCCACTAAAATCTAAGCTCTCCTGCATTGGGCTCTGTGCTGACAGCTCAGAGCCTGGAGCCTGCTTTGGATTCTGTATCTTCCTCTCTCTCTGCCTCCTGCTCATCCTCTGTTTCTCTCAAAAAAAAAAAAAAAAAAACATTTAGAAAGAAAAGGAAGGAAGGAAGGAAGGAAGAATAAGTAAATAAAATAGTTTTAAAAAGTAGTTAGAGGGGCACCTGGGTGGCTCAGTCGGTTAAGTGTCCAACTTCGGCTCAGGTCATGATCTCGTGGATCCTGAGTTCGAGCCGTGTCGGGCTCTGTGCTGAGGGCTCCGAGAATGGAGCCTGCTTCTGATTCTGCATCTCCCTCTCTCTCTGCCCCTCCCCTGCTCATGCTCTGTCTCTCTCTGCCTCTCAAAAATAAATAAATGTTAAGAAAAAAATTTTTTTTAAAAGTAGTTAGACATGGGAGACAGAGGTGCAAAGAGACCAGTGCCTGGGGTGCCAGGTAGACGGCACGGTCAGGAAGATGAGAGGGTACTAATCCTTTTATCAGGAAAAGCACACAGAAGTCAGAAGTTCCCAGCAGGAAAGCCTGGCTACTGGATGGCTCCCTTAAAAACGGCAGGTGCTAGGGCGCTTGGGTGTCTCAGGTCATGATCTTGAGTTCGTGAGTTGGAGCCGCACATCGGGCTCTCTGCAGTCAGCTCCGAGATTGCTTCAGCATCCTCTGCCCCCTCTCTCTCTGCCTTCCTTCGCTGATGCTCTCTTTCTCTCTCAAAAATAAACATTTTTTTTTATGGCAAAAAAAATAAAAATAAAAAGGCAGGTGCTGGGGCACCTGGGTGGCTCAGGTGGTTAAGTGTCCGATTCTGATTCTTGATTTCAGCTCAGCTCATGATCTCACGGTGTGTGGCCTCAAGCCCCGGATCAGGCTCTGCACTGACAGCGTGGAGCCTGCTTGGGATTGTCTGTCTCCCTCTTTCTCTGCCTGCCCCCCTCCCTCCCTCTCTCTCTCAAAAATTAATAAACAAGTATTTTTTTAAAAACGGCAGGTAGTTTTTCCCCTATCAGGGTGTGCTGCTTTGGGAAGGAGCCATGTAGAACCCACACCAGCCAGACCACCTTAGGATGAAGGTGTGGCCAGGTTCCCCTCAAATCAGAGTCTATTTGGAACAGCTCAGTGGGCTAGCCTAGGGGAAACCTCAGGTCAGCCCATAGAAAAATCAGCCTGGCACACCCCAGAGACTGAGTAGAAACACTAGGGATTGCCCTGAATAGAGATGGGTGTTCCCCTGGCTATGCCTCTTTGACACACGTCTAGCAAAGGAGGTCCAAGGACGGAAGCTCAGGGAATACCACAGGCAGACAGGAAGCCGGTATAGAGCCCAGAGGGCTGAGGAGGTAGGCACAACCTGGGGCTGGTGGAGAAGCAGCTCAGAGGTCTCTGTGCAAAGAACTGCCTGAGGGAAGCTCAGGACAGGGAGCTCAGAAGAAAGTGGGTGACGTAGGGCGGACGGCTCGGCTCTTCGGGGAAACTTGGCAGGGGAGGGCTGGAGACAGGGCTATCGCTTGAGACGCCATCATTTATTGTAAACAGGGGAGAAGCTGTGCTGATGACAGCGCTCCAACAGAGACTGGGATGCGTTTAAATCCAGTCATGGAATCCAGCCCACACCAGGCTCCGCTCTGCTAGAAAGCGCTGGAAGGGAAGGGGTTTCTCATGGCTGCCCGGCTGGGAGGTCCAGGCCGAGTTAGAGGACCACATACATCCAACCATTTGGGAGCCTGTTAAACATGCAGACCCCTGGGCTCTGCCTCAGACTTAGTGGGACAGCTGGTTAAGTTTGAGAACCTGCTGGGGCTCTAAGACTCAAAATATTGCAGAGAAGCACAAGTCCGCAGGGAGGGGAGGACCAGCTCAATAGGAAACAACGCACAGGGAGCGACTGTTCACCACAAGCCCCCGTCCCCGGGGGTTACTTGAGGGGACCTGCTCACATGTCGTGGCATGCTATCACCATGAGTCTCAGACCTATCTCCCTCCACCTGGGCACCCTCACACTTGCAGCCCACCTGGTCAGTGGCCATAACTCCAGCTGCCCCCTTAGTTCAAGGCCAGGGCACGCAGATGGGTCCCAGGTGCCCAGGTGGACTCATTCGCCTGATGGGCCCAGCTCCAAAACCAAAGCCCCAGACTTGACGAGGAGGAAGCCCCAGCTGGATGGCCCTGCCGGGCATCTGCTAAGGCGTCTCTGGCCGCACCTACACCAGTCCCTCCTGAGAAAGGACTGACTCATCTGGCCTAGACACAAAGGCCTGGGGACAAGGCCGAAGGACCGCAGAGCAGAGAGGAAAGAAGAGCTCAAAGCGTCTCTGTCCCCTTTGGTCATGATCCCCACAGAATATGTGTGTGTGTGGGGGGGGGGGGGCGGTGTTCTCCAAGCCAAAAGTAAAGTATATCCCCTCTGTGGGGATGAATCAGCTCCCTGAGGCACAGGATTCGGGAGTCCAACAGTCCCATCTTTGGCTACTTTATAGCTGTGCACTCTCAGGCAAATCACTTAACCTCTCGGAGCCTTTCTCCTCTACAAAATGCACCTAACAGTAAGTCCCCCTGTGGACCTGTACCATCAGGACTTCTGACTGACTGGTGACCTGAGGCTTGGACACAGAGGGTTGGGACCCACTCCTAACCTCAGGCCTACATTTCACGCCACAGCCCCAAGGCCAAGACTGGAAGGTGTGTCCAGCCGAAGGAGTAAATTGCATGATTTGCCATCCCTGCCCCCAGTAGAAACCCACAGGCCTTCCTGGAATCAGAGGCACAGGCAGACCTACCTCCTTTTTCCACATTTCCCCCCTTCCCACAGCAGAGAAAGCAGTTCGTAGAGAACTCGGATTGGCAACCCTGAGGCCCTCCCCCCACCCTCCCCGCCACGGGCAGCGGTCAGGGAATCCGCTTGCCAGGGCAGACTTGGGTGGGTTTCATGCGTACGTTTTCATTGCTGCAGGCTCACAAGGAGGTTTGCGTGATTCTGGTGGTCTGCAGTCGCTGGTGAATACACTCGGCCTGCCTGCCTGGCACCGCAGGCACTGCCTTTGTTACTGCTCGGAGCACTCGGCCATACTGCCCCCCTTCCCGCCCCCCCCCCCACGCCCCGCCCCAGGCTCTCGGCCTTCCACCCTCCCTCTCTGAAGCCACTTGTACCTGCTCCAGAGCCTGGAGGGGTGACAAGTGCTTCCCAGACGTGCTCGGAGGCGCCCACTACACCCTTGTCCTGTGCACTGATTTGAGGCTGGGTTTCAGAGCCCCAATTGCTGGGTATACATTACAGCAGGCTGGCTTTTAGGGCCGACTGTTGGCAAAACCGGCCCTGCCTGCCCATCCTTCATTCCAGGTCAGTCATCCCCATTTCCGTTTAGGACTCTGGGAGGAAACTGAGGTCCGGCATAGAGGACCTGTCTTGGGCAAGGTCACCCCACCCTGGGTCTCCTGGGTGTGTTTCAGGCAATGACCTAAATTTCCTTGGGCTCCAATGCTGTGTGACCTTGGGCAAGTTATTTAACCTTCCTGAACCTCATTTCCTCTCACATAATGGTACTGTCCAGGTCCCGGTTGTCCCGAGGAATGAAGGAAATTATATGCATAAAGCACCTAGCGCTTTGCCCGCTACCCGTTCCACACTTGAGCTATTTTATCATTCTTCCACCCTTTTCGTTCTCCCTTCTCTCCACTCCAGCCACACAGGCCTCAGTGCCCTGGGGCTCCTGAAAACCCCTGGCATAGGTTTGCTCCCTGGCTTCTCCTCAGGGACCCTGCCTAGTCGGCTGGTTGACGCGGTCCCCCCCGTTGTTCGTTGTTCATCCTCGCCTTAACACTCTCTCGGACATACTGGACATCCTACTGAGTCACCCCGCTGGCCTCTCTCGCCCAGGCTTACGTTCGTAAGCCCTCTGAGGGCAGGGCTTTCGCAGTACGGCCCACCCAGGGGGCGAGCGCCAGGAGTGAATGAAGGAGTCCTATCCAGGGAGCCTAGCCCTGGGGCGGACCCCGCCCTGGGGGGCAGTCAAGCCCAGCCCAGGCCAGAGGAGCAGCGCGCGGGGGGCCGCGGGCCTCAGCTGGCTGCGGAACGCGGGCTCCCGGGGGCGGCGCGGAGGACAAAGGGCGGCCCTACCTTTGCGGGGGGCGCGCGGGCACCTCCCCCAAGGTGGCTCCGGCGCGCGCCCGCGAGGTCACATCCCGGGCGCGCCGGCCGGAAGGAGGCCCCGCGCGGGGCGGAGGGCGGGGCGTCATTGGGCAGACCACGCCCCCGGGGCGCGGGGCCACGGCGGGGGCGGGGCCACTGGACCGGAGCCGCCTCGCACTTCCGCTCGCCCGAGCCGGCTCATTCATATTCATAAAGACAGGCGAGGGGCGTGTCCCGTGTCCCCGCGGCGCCCCGCCCCCGGGCCGCCGATCCCTCCCCGGCGGAGGCTCCGGCCCCAGTGGGGCGCCCCCGGCTTCCGCCTCCGGGAGGGAGTTTCCACTTGGTCACAACTCAAAAATGTGTCGCTCCCGCTCCTCCGCCCCCTCGTCTTTGCCCTGGGCGGGGGGTCTCCACCCTCGGAAAGCAAGGAGGGCGGGGCCAGGGGAGGGGCGGCTCCTCCTTCCTGGGGCAGGTCCATAGGGATGGGCTGACCCTTCCCTTTCTCCCTTCCTCCAATTTAGCGCTTGTAATAATCCTCATTTTTAAAACAAAATAATAGTTCTACTTTATTGAGTGCTCGTTTTGTTGCAGGCACTGTGCTTTTTATATTAGCATGCCCAAAAGCTCGGAAAAGAGTGACTTACCCACTATCACACTGCTGGCCTTGAGCTTTTTCGGAAAGGTTCCTACTGTTGGGTTGGAGGGGCAGAAGCTTGTCCCCCACCACTTTTTAGGAACTGGGCTTACCTAAAGCACTCATGGCTGGCTGGGGGTGGCTGAGGGGTGCACCTGAATGCCCCATTTGAGGGAGAAGCTACTACTGGAGGAAACCAAAGCATGAAGCCAGGACAGGCTACACAATTTGCCAGACCCAGTGCAAAATGAAAATTCCAGGCCCTGTACTCCAAAATGATTAAGAACTTCAAAAGGGTGATGGCAGAATATTCAGCCAAACATGGACCCTGCTGAGTACCAGGACTGCACAGGTGAATGTCCATGAACCTGCGTGATGAAGTAGCTCAGCAGCTCTTCTAGGGGCTGAGAAGCCAGCAGGGATACCCCCACCCCCCACCTCCAATGCCACCTCACTCACCCCTACACCCCAGCCCAGGAGTCTCAGTTCCACAGTGGCATCCAGGGCTCAGCCTCCAGAACGCCAAAAGCTGAGCATTTCAGGCCATCTAGAACTGGATTCCTGGGGGTCTGGTGAGTCCTGTGGGGACAGTGTGTCCTAAACCTGAAACACACAGCTGGCCCTTGAGGCTGGGCCTCCTGGACATTCTCAGCCCTGGGCCATCTGGACAGGTGGGCTGGCTCATACATGCCAGGCCCAGCACAGGACTCAGTTCTGACTCGAAGCCCTCTTTTCTTGCTGGAGCAGGGTGTGAGGAGCAGCCCGGGCTGCTTCCCAGAATAAACACCCCACCCACAGTCAGCCCCAGCCCTGCAGGCACAGCAAGCCAGCGCCAACGGGAGAGAGCTCACCAGGCCCCAGCTCAAGGTTAATAAGTCACCCTGATCTCACCCCCTCCATCACTCTATCCTTCTGCCTGGGCTCCCACTCACAGTGGTTGCAGGCTTCATCGATAACAATGGTAGCTACTATTTGTTGCACTCTTTCATCCCACCAAGCAGTGCCCTCTGCACTGAGGCTCACGCTGTCCCATAATAGGCATGAGGATCACCAATTTCACAGATAGGGAAACTAAGGCTCAGAGAGATGCGGCTTGGCTAACCTAAGGTCAAGGGCCGGAGTTTGGGGTTTGCTGCCATTCATCCATCCTGGTTCCTATGGTCTCTCCTCCAGCTACAGCGTAGGTCATAGGGCTCACTTCTTTATGTTGTTGTCTTGTACTATTTATTTTCAGCTCCTTGAATAAATTACAGGCTCTGGAAAGACAGGAACTGTGCCTAAGCACAGTGGTGTAAAACACTGAATCTAGCATGTATTCATTGAAGTCATTTAAGCACCTATGTTGTGCAGGACACCCTTCTTGCAGTGTGCTTGTGTGTGAATGAGTGAGCTGTGTCCCCTCTGGATACTGATAGGTAAGGGGTCCCCACCAGACTGAGAGATTTCCTTGAAGACATGGATAGGCATACCTAGCCCAATGCACAATGTAGGCCCTCGATAAATGTTGATGAATAAACACATCCTAGGAGCTTAATAAGCATCTGTTGAATGAATGGGAACCTCGGAGATGTTCAATAAATGTTTACTGTTGAAAGTTTAAGGGACCAGATTCAGCCCCCCAAATATATCTTTCAGCAATTATCCTAGCTCAGACTACTATAACAAAATAACATAGATGGAGTAGCTTAAACAACACACATTATTTCCAACAGTTCTGGAGGCTGAAGTCCAAGATCAAAGTGCTGGCAAATTCAGTTCCTGGTGAGGACACTCTTCCTGGCTTGCAGATGGCTGCCTTCTTGCTGTAAGTTGGGGAACTTCTGGTTTAGTACTAGCAGGGGTGACAGTCCATAACACAGGAGAGGGGAACAGGTAGCAAAGGATGGTTGCTCAGAACAAGGACTCTTAGAGGGAGGAAGCCCAGGGTGATAGGAGGGGGGGGGAGGACATCCCCTCTTACCCACCTTTCACTAAGAAGGAGGAAGCCACGCTTGGTGTGACTGCTATAGCAGGCGCTGCCTCCTGGAAAAGCACCACCCCCCACAAAAAATCCTTTCAGAGCCTGGCGCTCTCAGATGTCCTGCACCCCCACCCCATAACTTTTCTGATGCTCCAGGGAGATAGTGCGTTATAACACAAGCTTTGGAATCAGCTCAGCTGAGACTGCAATCTGGACCATGTCTCTCACTAGCTTCTAAGACCTTGGCCCAGTTACTTCTCTGTGCCTCAGTTTCCTTCTCTATAAAATGGGAATAATAATAGGACACACCCTCAGGGTTACAGTGAATATAATAAAAGTGAGCCATCCAGTACAGAGAAAAAAACTTGTCTGGCTGAGAACTGGGGGTTTCTGGGTCGGGTCAGCCCCACCCATATTATATAGTTCTTCACTCTTGTGGGATTTGCAAAAGCCAAATTTAGGGGGTTATTGGCAGCTAAAGGGACTCCATCTGGGTCCTGCAATTGTGGACACTAGGTAGTGATGGCTAATATATGTTAAGAATGTACCTCATTTAATTTCCAAAACAACCTTAGAAAGGAGCAAGGTGGGAAATCCCAGCTCAGAGTTCCAACTGCGAGCAACCTGCTTGTCCATGAAAACTAGTGTGTGTAGAAAAACATTGAGAAAGGCCCTCCCAGGGTGAAGGTTTCTTATGGTCAAGTGCCCCTCAAGGTGCAGAGGTCATTGGACTTACCTGGTCACTGGATTCAGGTCCTACTGGATTGTAAGACCCCTGAGGGCAAGGACAGCTGAGGTGGTCACTCTTGTCTTCACTCTCGCCCCGCCCCGCATCCTCCCCCTCCCTTCGAGGTCGAACAACACTTTGCCCCGGGATGCAAGGCCGCCCTGAGGGCAGCATAGTCGCGATCCCCGGCGCGCCGGGAGGGGGCGCTCTGCGGCCCTCAGCCTCCACCCCTCCCCACGCACCCGCTGATCTGCGGACCGCGAGAGTCGGCCCTTAACAGCCCCCTCCCGAAAGGTGCTAGGTCCCAAAGCTGGCCTGCCCCCAGGCCCATCTGCCAGCTAATGTTTAACCCGGTCTCACTCCACATTATCCACACGAGGGAAATCGGGGTGGGGTGGGGTGGGGGCAGAGGAGGTCACCTCCAAATCGCCACTCTTCGGCCTACAGGCCTTTCATGTATTACCCAACAGTTCATGAGCACCTACTCTGTGTCTATTCACATAAATCGTGAGTACCTATTATGTGTCCATTTATGCAACCGTCATAAGCATCAACTGTGTATCCATTTGCCTAAAATATAATAAGCATCTGCCATGTGTCCATGCAAAAGTTTAAGAGCACCAGCTGTGTCCCTTTACGCAACAGTCATGAGCACCTACTATATGTACATTCGCTTAATATATAATGAGCACCTACCCTATGACCATCCGTGCAACACATCTTGAGCACCTACTAGGTGCCAAGCTCTGTACCAAGAGCTGAGGATGTTGCGTGATCAAGACCCACCGGCCTCGGGCTGTGGCGGGGGACAGCAGTATCAAATACACGAACGAAGGCTTAATGACACCCGGAGTTAGATGCCTCACCTATAGAGGATGCTTTTCGTCTCTTGGGCTCCTCAAGGCCAACTGTGAAGCGGCAAGGCTGGCCAATAGCAGGAGGACTGTTTTTGAACCAAGATTTGCCACCTGACAGCAGAGCAGCAGGAAGATAACTGGGCGGGGGCTCCAGAGTGGCCCAAACAAGACACATTCAGGAACTCAGAGCCTGGGTTCAACATCAGGAGGGAGAAACAGCTTAGGCGGGTGCGGGTGCCGGGCTTTCGCACTCGCCGGCATCCACTCCCACCGCGCGTCCTAACCGCGGGCGCCGCGCTGGACGCGGAAGGTCCCAGAGCGAGCAAGGACCCCCGCGGCGCTCAGGCTGGGGATGCAGGTTGTCCCAAATACTGGGACCAAGACTGGGGCCGAGCGGAAGCCAGGACTGTTCCCGGCCCGACCTCGTCCTAATTCTACCGCCTGGGAAACTGAGGCCGAGGGCAAGGCGGGGACCAGCCCGGCAGGGGACGGGAGGGAGGGGCTCATCCCGGCCTCGAACCCTGGCTTGCGCCTCCCCGAATCCGAAGCCGGGGCCTCTGCCTGCCCGGCGCTGCCCGCGCGTTCCTGGAACTGGGCTGGGCGGAGAAATCAGGGCCTGCGGAGAGGCATTCCTGCCGCCCTCCCCGCCGCCCGTGGCCGCGGGGGGCCTGGCCAAGGTGACCCCGCGGGAGGGAGGCTAGGGGCCCCCGCCCCCTCGGCCGCAGCGACCTCCTCCATCTTCCCGGTCTTCGGGGCTTTTCCTCTGGGCCCGCACGCCCTCCCTCCGGTCATCAGCGCGCCCGCCCCCTCCCCGGGCTTCCCCGAGGGCGGGACATCCCTCCCACCCCCCCCCCCCCGCCCCGCGCCACCCCCAGGCCACCTCCGGGCTGTGTCCCAGCGCTGCCCTCGGGCCGGGGGCGGGGCTGCGGGGGGGGGGGAATGACTCGGGGATGGGGCCGAGGAGGACGCGCGTCGCTCGGCCGCGGCCCGCCGCCCCCTCCCTCCCGGTGCCCGCTCCCCGCGGCCCCGCCGCCCTACCTCCCCTCCCCCGGCCCAGCGCCGGCTCCCGTCCGCCCCCTCCCCCCGACGCGCACGCCCCGCCTGGCAGCTGGCGCCCCGGGCCTGGGGCCGCGGCGGCGAAAGGGGTTTGCTGGGAGGGCGGGCGCGAGGGAACCAGCGGGGGAGGGAGGAGGGAGCGAGGCCGCCCCCCGCGCCCCTCCTCCTCCCCCCTCCTCCGCGGCTCGCCGGGCCCTCCTCCCCGCCGCCTCCCTCCTCCCTCCTCCCTCCCTCTCTAAGACATCCCCGCACGGCCCGGCCGCCGCGGCCACCTTCCCTGCCCGAGCTGCAGATGTGGCGGAGCGGCCGGGCGCCGGGCGGCCGTGCCAGGGGAGCCCGCGCCGCGTGAGCCTCGCGCCCCGGCCCCCGCCCGCCCCGGCCCCTCCCCCGCTCGCTCCCCCGCCGCCCCCAGACCGCCGGAGCCCGCAGCCGGGAGCCCGACCGCCCCCGCCGCCGAGGTAGGAAGCCCCGCGGCGTCGCGCGGTGGGGATGGGACTGGGCGGGGGGGCTGGGCTGTCGCGCGGGGGCTGCGGGGGGCTGCGGGACCCGAGGGTCGCCTCCTCCTCCCGCGTCGGCGCCTCGCCCCGGGCCATTGTGAGCCCTCGCCGGGGCCCCTGCGCTCGCTCCCTCGCTCCCTCGCTCGCGCGCTCCCTCCCTCGCCGGCTCCCCGGCCCCGTCCCTCCGTCTCTCCGTCTTTCTCCTCCCTCCCTCCCTCCCTCCGTCCGTCCGGAGGCCGGGCCGAGCCTCGGCCGGGCCCGGGGCGGGAGCAAACTTCGGCGGGGAAGTTGGGCGGCCGCGGTGGGGGCGCGCTGCGGGGTGAGAGGGGGCCCCCGGAGCCTGGGCACGAAGTTGTCTGGGGCAGCCGGGCAGCCGCCCCTTCCCACGGCTGCGCTGGGGCTGTTTCTAGGACGGGGTTTGAAAGGTGTCTCCTCCCTTGTCTCGGAAAGTCTCCCCCCTGCTGCCCCTGGCCAGCCCCGGCCCTTCCTGAGGGGGCAGGGGAAGGAAGGCGTCCCTGGGGGTCAGGACAGGGGGTACTGCCGCGTCAGGACTGGGACACTGCAGTCCTGTATGGCACTTTTTCATCCACCGCCGCCCGGGGGGGAAGCAGAAGAGCCTGGCAAAGTGATGAGGGCAGGGGTATCCAGCCGGCCTGAAGGAGGGTCTGAAGGGAGTGGGGGAGGGGTGAGGCAGGTGCATCCCGAGGGAGGGAGATGCCGGCACCCTGCTTCCCCGCAGGCCCCCTGGAGTGGGGCTGGAATCCAAGCTGGCACCTGGAGCCCCTGGCACTCTGCCCTGGCCAGTCGGGTACTCAGGCCACAGCAGGGCAGCATGCCGCCTGTCCCCGGGTCCAGGATGGCCCGCCTGGCCAGGCCACCCCCAGGCGGTGATGGTTGCAGGGATCCTGGCCCTGCCCTGGGGCTTGGGAAGCGGGAAGAGATCCTGGGAGGAGCCCTGGGCCCCCGGCCATCACAGCCTGGGATCTTGGCTCTGAAGGGAACGCTTGACACCGAGGGGGCAGCCAGGGAAGCCCAGGACCTGGCCAAGGCCTGGGCTCTCGTCGTGGCTCTTGGTTTAGGCCAGGGACAGGGGCCGAGCTGTGGTCTTTAGAGGCAGCCATCCTGAGGGTCTCACACGCCTGGTCCTGGCATCCTGGAGGAAAGGTGGGGCTTCGCTGAAGCTAGAAAGCAGCTAGGAGACATTCTGCGCCCCCCCCCCCCCCCCCCCCCCCCCCCCGCCGGCCTTCCTCAGCTCCCAAACTCAGGGAAGGGGAGACTGGCCCCTCAAGTCTGCTCACCCACCCAGCCCTCTCCAAGCCCTACTCCTTGTGCCACAGTGCCACAGCTGTTGCAGCCCAACCCACACATCCCTCCATCCCTCCCCGTGACCTCGGAGCCTTCCCCCTCTGCTCCTCCTTCTCCCCTCTGGGTCTGGGTTGGGCCTCCCAGCTGGCCCTGGCCCACTCTGGGGGAGGGGCTGCACCTGGGGAGCCCTTCCCAGGACACCCCTCTCCAAGCTCCAGCCCAGCCCATTTTACAACCCCCCACCAGAGCTCTATTTGGCCCTCTCTGCAACCAGCCAAGCAGAGGCAGATGCCAGGGGGTCGGGGCACAGTTTATGGGGGTTGGGGACCCCTTGGAAGCAGCCCTGTTTTCCTTAGCTCCTTACCCTCCCCCTCCTTTCCGGAGCTGCCATTAGCGCTGACCCTCTGACCCCTAGTGCCTGCCCGCCCTTCCCTGTCTGTGACCTTTGACCTTTGGTGTTAAATCCCTCCAGCTGGGGCTCTTCGGCCCCTGGGTGACCCTGGCCCAGGTCCCCTGGGGGGCCTCTCCCTGCTTGTGGCTCTCTAAACAGGGACACCTGCCAGTCCCTCCCTCACTGATGGGGAGGGGGTGCCCCAGAAAGCCAGACAGTGAGTCACCCCACTCCCAGGCACCACTGCTTTTGGAGTCAGTGGCTTTGGGGGATTCGCTGGAGCCAGGCCACAGCCTGGAGGATGAGTGGGAAAAGCCCCTGGCCTGGGAATCTGATGTCCTGGATTTGAGTTTTGGCCAGGCCACCAACTCCCTGGGGGCCTTGGGCCGGCTCCTCCCCTTTCTGGGTCTCAGTTTCCTCATCTGCAAAACCAAGAAAGAGGTCAGACAAGGTGAGCTTCCCGAGCTGGAGTCCCTGAGAAGACTTGGTGGGGGGGGCGGGGACTGAGAAGGGGGGGGGGGTCAGGCCAACAAAAGCCAACTCTCAATTATCCGTGGGTGGAGCCAGTATGAATAACTGGATGCCACAGACATCCAAAAACCTCATTTCAAACAATCGTGTGAACCGCGTCCCCCCAAAGCTTTTGTTGTTTCTCAAAAGCCAGCTGCAAACGGGTAGCCACAGCAATGCTTTCAGCCTGGGCTCCCCTTGCTGGGAGTGCCCTTGGAGGGCACACTGGCCCGCAGGAAGACAGAGCTCTGCCAGGGCCCCTCCTCGGGGCCTGTTGGGGAGCCTAGACCCCTCTCAGCCACACCTTGCGGCCCCCACTCTCCTCTCCCCTCCTTCCCTGGCCTGGCCTTGGCCCCAGGCGGTGGGAGTGTCTTCTGCCACCTAATCCTCCCAGGGTCTGAACCGCGATATAGAAGGAAGAATGTGTTTTCCTGACTACATTTTCCCATGTGCATTTTCAGCTACCCTGACTTGCCTGGAATCCGAATTTCCCACTTGGGCGAGGGGGTGGGGACGGGGTGCCGGGGGACGGGGTGCCGGGCAGAGTTTGGGGCAATTCCAGGATGAGGGAGGGTGGCGACAGCTGTGGCTGGGGGACCAGATGTTGGGGCCGGGGCCTGCAGTTAAGCTCTTTGGGAGGCATTTGGGGTGGGGCCCTGGTGCTGGGAGGCACATTGGGGTTTGAGGGGACAAGATGGCTGCCCTCGCCTCTCCTCTGCCTCACCGGATGCCTCTCCAGGTTGCGTCCCAGGGGGAGACTGTGGAGGCCCCTCACCCGAGTGGGGAACTGGGCTTGCAGTGGAGAGGCCCTGGGCCGGGTGGAATAGGGGCCCTGCTTTTTCCGAGGCTGCCGAGAAGCCTCCCTCTATTCAGGATTATTGTTCAACCCCTTCCTCCATTCGGGGTTATTATTGTCATTTTATATTTCACACAGATGACTGAGGCCAGAGGGTGACCCGTGGAAGGTGCCAGGTGGTCCCCCCACCTTAACCCAGAGGTGGGGAGTGTTCCTGGCGGCTGAGGGGGCACCTAAGGGCCAGCCAGAAAGATGCAGATCCTACGTTCCTGGTTGCTTCCCTTGTGAAAGGGTCATAGAAATGGGCGGCCCGGACATATGTCTGGGATTTCACTTCTCTGAGATGGGACACATAGCCTTTCCCCAGCCTGACACCTAGCCTGGGTGTGGGGGACCACAGCTTTTGCAAGGCCCTTGGGACACATCTGCCCCAGTGGCTCCTAAGGTGGCCGCCTCAGCATCACCCTGGTGAATTCTGATTCAGGTGGAGCTAGGGGCAGGGACTCAGCATTTTCAACGTCTCCTAGGATCTCTAGTGCTCTGCTGACTGGCTGGGGTTGAAGCTTTGATGCCAGAACAGGAAAGGATGTGCTGCTAGGGGTTCCTATGTAAGGCCTCAGCCTAGAAAAGTCCCAGGTTTCTCTTTGGGTTCCAACTCCGCCCTCGAAACCCCTGCTGTCGCTGCAACTAATAAAAATATGCCTGCTTCGGTCCCTGGGGAGGTGAGGGTGGGATTGGTGAAGTGGATGGGGGATAGAACTTCACAGGGGGAACAACTCCCTGAAAAAATCAGCACAGTGCCTCCAGTGGCCCAGCGAACTTTGCAGGTGTTGACGTCTGTCACCTGAAATTGCATTAATCTTGTGAGGAGGATCCTGTGCTATTTCACAAACGAAGGGACTGAGCTTAGGATGGACAAGGGCCAGCGGGCCTCTGGGCCCGAGTTCCCAGGTCTGCCATGGCTGGGGGAGGGCTATCTTGTGGCCGGTTTCCCAGCCTGAGATGAGAGGGGACCCTGCTCTTGAGGGGAGCCGAAGCCGGCCCCAGCAGCTGCGGACAATGGGCCCCAAGACTCCACCCTTTCCCGGGCACCCTTCTGGCCTTAGCTGCAGACCGCTCTACGGGGGAGGTGAGGTCTGGCCCAGGTCCATAGGGGTCCCCGGCCCTTCTTCCCATTCCAGCTCTGGTGCTATGGGACCCTCCCAGGGTGGGGTCCTCCAAACAGCTGGTCCCGGGGGAGCCTCAGAGGCCTGACCTCCCATCCTGGCTAGGATGCTTCTCTCTAAGCTCCCTCAGGCTAGGCAGGGCAGAAGCTTTGGCTCTGGGCATCTTGAGAGGGGGGAGCTCTGGCCTTCTGCTCCTTCTCCCCCTCCCAGATGGGATGGAAGGTTCTGGTTAACTGGTGGTCAGGCTGGGAGGAGCCTGGGGGGCACAGGGATGTGAAGTGATTCCAGTGTTGGGGTGGGGGGAGGACTTCCCATCTGCTCCAGATGCCCCTGGTGGGGGATGGGCTGATGGCCTGAGAATCTTCCAGTGGGGGTGAGGGGAGAGGCAGGGGCTTCCTCAGGCCCTTTGTCTTCAATGCCTGGGAAGCCAGGTAGTACTCGCCACGGGGAGGGCCCCACTATGGAGCATGTGACATGTGTGTGCACACGTACTCCCGCCTTGGCAGATGGCTGTCTGGGGAGGGGACTGACCCGGCCCCTGGCCCCCTCCTCCAGTCATGGCCAAGGGCGGGTGGGAGGCTACAGAGGCCCCAGGAGACTGCTGAGCTGCCTGAGTCAGCCCTGGGAAAACAATCCTGCCCAGCTGACAGGAGGGTCTTGTCTCCTTTGCACAAATGCACTCACAGGCTAGTGCCCCGCTGGGACCCTGGGAGTGAGGAGGCTGCCGGTGGGGGCTGGGTGTGTGTGTGGGGGGACTGAAACTCAGAGATTTGAGGGCTTGGCCTGGGGTCACTTGGGGTCAGGGAGGGACAGAGGGGGACTAGAGCCTAAGACCATCAGGCCCTGGCCCCTGACATGCCGGTTCAACCAGGGAATCCCCTCAGCTCCACTCCTGTCCATCCCCACCCCCATCCCCTGCAGGGGCATGAGGGCATGACGTGGGGGCAGCTGCGTCTGGAGGAAGCCTCTCTCCCTCCCTTCTCCCCATCGTCCATCTGGGTCTGGCTGGCAAGTCCCAGCCTGCCTGAGCCATTTCTCCCCTGGGCTACTGCCTCCTGCATCCAGAGCCCCCCAACCCCCATCCCCACACTTGCGGGCTGACTGCCCCTGAGCTGTGATGTCCTCCTCCCCCTAGGCTGTGGGGCCCTCCATTGTCCTGTCTGTTCTAAAGTCCCCCCCACCCCCAGTTCTCTCTGCCTGCCAGCCCCACCCTCTTTCAGGCCAGGCCCCCGGCACCACCTCAGGATACCTAGTGGTCACCCTGCATGGTCCTAGGAGCGGACATGGGCTCAAAGGAGGCCAGGCCCGGCAGGCCCCTACTCAGTGGATGTTTCCCTTTGGGTTTGAAGACCTCCCCCAGCTTCTGGACTTGCTCGGCTGCCCAGAGTGAACAAGTGGGGGGGGGGGTGGGGGCGGCGGTGGCAGGGAGGAAGGAGGGGGGAGGAGTCCAGAGTTCAGTGCAGGGCCCCTGCTGGGCCTGCTCAAAGGCAGCTCTGGGGTGGGTTCTATGCGGGCACCGGGTGGAAGTGGCAGCAGAGAAGCTGGGGGAGCTAGGCCCTTCCAGTCATCCCAGCTGAACCAGGGCCCTGCTGGTACCCCGTCCTTGTCCAGGTCTGCTCCCGGGTCCTTTGTCCTGGACAGGGAGGAGGGACCCTCTGTGTCAAGGCCCAGGCCCTGCCCCTCTCCTTGACCTTGGGCCAGCCACTTCCTTCTTTGAACCTCAGCCCCTCCATACGTACCCACCTCACCTGGCTGGGGGGCACCACAAATGGAGTCATTCATTCAGCAGACGGTCACTGAGTGCCGGGTGTTCAGGAAAAGCAGAGGGCAGGTGTGTTGGTGCTGTTCAGGGAGTGCTTAGGGTGCTGGGGCTCCAGTTCACTTTAGGCCAGCCCTCTCCCTTCCTGGGTGGGGAAACTGAGGCTCAGAGCCTTGCCCACATCAGAGTGGGGCAGGCCTGTTTTCTGGCTCTGCACCCCCAGCACTTTGTATCCCCGCCCGGTTCCCGATGGTGGAAGGAGTGAGCTCGGTGTGGGGGCCGTGGGAAGAAGTACAGTGGTCTGTCTGTTCCATGAGGCCGTCACCTGCTCTAGGACTCCCTTCGTGGAATGAGGCTCTGAATGACAGGTGCAGGGGTAAGTGCCTGGGGCCAAAGGTCGGGGGCAGCGCATATGACACTCTGTGTGTGGGCCAGGCACCGTTCACATTGGGGCATCTGAGTGGCTCAGTCAGTTGAGCATCCGACTTCAGCATAGGTCATGTTCTCATGGTTCGTAAGTTCAAGCCCCCTCTATCAGTGAGGAGCCTGCTTGGGATTCTCTCTCTCTTTCTCTGCCCCTTCCCCAACTCACGCTCGCTCTCGCTCTCTCTCTCTCTCTCTCTCTCTCTCTCAAAATAAATAAACTTAAAAAAAAAAAAGCTGGTGACATTGTGGCATTAGTGAGGACTTGGACCCCAGATGAATGTGGCAGGCAGCACAGGGCCGCTGCAGGGCTGGAACGTTTCCCTCAGCAGCCTGGGGACAGAAGTAGGTCCTCTGCTCAGCTGTCAGGCACCTGGAAGAACAGCCCATGTACAGCTGCAAGAGTCTGAGGTTGGCCAGGGTGAATCAGGAAAGACTTGCTGCAGGAAGGGGCAGGAGGGGGCGGGTAGCTGGAGGAGAATATGCGAATGTGGAAGGTTGTCACCAGAACCTGGCACCCAAGAGGTGAGCAAGCATCAAGCTCGTGGGAGAAAGGGAATCCTGAAAAAGGAGGTGCTGCAGGGAAGAGACTGGGGACAGGAGCCTCTGGGCTGGAAAGAGGGCACTTTCTGTGTGGAACACTCCGTGGCTCCCCGGTGTCCTCCAGGTCCTGGCCCAGCCTCCCTCTTGGGCCCCCACTTCTGGGTGAGGCAGGTTTGCTGAAGGTCAGCCGGTGCCACCCCCCAGGCCTCTGCAGCATTGGGCCCAGAAAGCGTGTGGGCTTTGGGGCCTGGAAGTGAACCCCAAGATGTGCTCCTTATAAGCTCTGTGACCTCAGCAGATGACTGAAGCTCTCAAAGCCTCCACCTCCCTCTCTGGGAAATGGGAAGGGTAACAGCCAAATTGCAGGGCCGGGAGGGTGTATGGAGATGGTGAGCGGGCGGCAGACTGGCCTGTCTGGCTCTCAGAACAAGTTAGAGGACCCCTGGGTGGCTCCGTTTGTTGGGCGCCCGACTTTGGCCCTGGGCGTGATCTCACGGTTCATGAGATTGAGCCCTGTGTCGGGCTCTGCTGACAGCTCAGAGCCTGGAGCCTGCTTTGGATTCTGTGGCGCTCTTTTTCTCTCTTTCTCTCTCTCTGTCGCTCCCCTGCTTGTGTTCACTCGCGCGCTCTCTCTCAGAAATAAATGAATAAACTTAAAAACAAAACAAGTTAGGATGTGACGCTCCGTCTGCCCCAGCACTTCGCCCCACAGCCCCTCTTCTCGGGAGCAGCCCACCCCAAGCCTGCCCCCACTGAGGTCGGGGCGCCCTTCATCCTCGCTCACCTGTGGGCCCCCAGAACTGAGTTGGGTGGAGGGCCTGGTGTTGGAATGCGTAACTGAGCGATGGGGTAAATGAGGCGGAGGGAGGGAAGGGCCAAAGTCCAGCTCGCCTTACCCGCCTTGCCCGCCTCTGCCCACAGCTGGCAGGTGCTGTTCAGTGGACCTGGTGCTCATCCCAGGGTAGCGGGAGGGATGGGCCGTGGGCAGGAGCCCCCCCGCCCCCCGGACTCGGGAGGTACTCACTGGGTTGTCTTGCAGCCAGACTCAGTTGGGGAAGTGCAGGGTTTCCTTCCCTTTGGGGACTGGGCCTCATCCCCGCTGCTCCTCCTCACTCCTGGGTCCCAGCCCCTGATGCCGGTCCCGTGCTATGTCCTGTGTGTACGGTGTTAGAGCACAGGTGTGACACGCATGCATATGCCTGTATGTCCGGGTGCACTGGGTGCCCGTCCATGTCCTATGGGACACTGCCCGTTGCCTTTCCTGGCCCCAGAGGGTTCTGGCGGGGTGCCCAGCCCTGCCTGTCCACCATGAGTGGCAGTGCTGCCTAGCAGGGCCTGGCCTGCTCCTGCCTAGGCCTCAAAGGGTGTGTGTCCCTGTCTGGCTCCCCCAGCCCCATGCCAGCCCCTCCCAGGGATTTGGGCAGCCTGGGCCCAGCCCTTCCCTTCCCAACCCCGGGGGCGGGTGTGGGGGCTGCTTGGCGGGCTCGCCCCTGGCTGAGGCCCAGGTGCAGGCAGTGCTCATAGCCCCAGGCACCCCCCCCCCCTTACCCCGCAAGCTGGGCAGACAGGAAAATACCAGACATAGTTGTGCAAAGGTGGCTGCAGGCGGGCGGGCAGTAGGGGGTGGAGGCTGTGAGATGGGGGCCTAGAAGCCACTAGGCCTGGGGGGCCTGTGTGCCAGGCTGGCACATCTGTGTGAGTGTGCACATGTGGGCCGGGCCCGTGTGGGAGTTGCTCCTCCCTAACCCCCCAGCCTGGTGGCACTGGGGAAGGAAGTGCATCTCCTGGGAAGCCAGGACTGGTGAGGGGCGTTGCGGGTGGGGGAGCCAGCTGTGAGCCTTCCAGCTTCAGCACTGCCTGAACTATCTGGGTGAGCTTGGCAGGCCAAGTGATTGCATGGGGCACCCCCAGCCCAGAGCCAGGAACAAGAATCTTCAGGGCTACTGGTTGCTGGCACCTCCCGTTTACCAAGTGCTGGGCCAGGCTCTCCCTGCGGGGCGTCCTGAGTCCCCACCTTCCCTAGTGAGCTGGGCACCTTATACTGTACCTATGTTTCCGCCCAAGGCTCAGAGGGGGCAGCAGGGACCCATCTGAGGCCCCACAGCAGGGGCGGGAGCTCAGGGGACCAGGACCAGCTAGCCTGGCTCTGGGTAGCACTATCTAAACATGCCGGAGTGGAGGATCCTGGCACACTCCTGTTCAGGTGCTGCCCAGCTGAGGGCTTTCTTGAGGCCCCCAGAGCTGAGGGCAGAGACCTCATCCCTGGCGGGGTCACTTGGGGCATTTGCACTCCCACCTGGGTGGGGTCTGCCTACCCGGGGGAATCTGGGGGGGGGGTGATGGAGGGGGCTGGCTGAGGGCCCATCTTGGGTGGGGGAGGGGCCTGCCTGCTGAGTGAGGTTCCCAGGGAGGGCAACCCCCTTGCTCTTCCAGGAAGTACTGCCTGCCCTGGCCCCTCTCCGGGGGGCCTGCTGCTAGAGGCCTCAGGATAAGCCCCTCCCCTGGGTCCCGGGAGGAGGCCTGCTCCTTCCTGGACCGCACACCGCCTCTCCAGGGCCTCCCTCTGTCTCTGATGCAGTCAGGCTCTGGAAGGTGGCTAGGGTCAGCTGTGGCCAATCCACAGCACAGCAGAGGCCTGAAGCTTTCTGAGAGGCACAAGCTTGTTTAGTTGCACCGTAAAATGAAGGCCATGTGGGCCCAGGTGAGAGTGAGACTCTGGTGTCTCTGGGTACAGCGGGGATGATCATGATCCCCACTCAGCTGTCCTCACAGCTCCAGACCAGCCAAAGCCTGGAGGTTTCAGCGATGGTGACAGTTCATTCACCAAGTCTGATCAAGTACCTACTATGTGCCCAGCACTGTTTTAACTGATGATTATTACATAATAATGGGAGACATTAAGAAATTATAGGATGTGTGCATCATTACCCAAAACCCAGTGAGGGGTGTCTTATTACTATTACTGTCATCCCATTTCAGAGGTGGGGACAATGAAGCTCAGATGGGGAAGTGTCTTGCCCTAAGACACATGGGCAGGAAGTAGCAGAGCCAAGTTGGAGACCCAGGTGGTCTGACCCATACTTGGAGCGTGCTCTGCTGCCTGGTCAGGAAGGGGGGTGCTGAGACATGGGCTCTGCCCCTGCCCCCAGCCCCTGCTGCTGGGCTGCCAGGAGGGTGGAGCTCTTGGCCGGAGCAGGGAGGGAGCCGGAGCAGTTCCCAGGAATGTGGGGCCGTTTGCTTTGGCAGCATATCTGCCCTCAGCTCTCCAAGCCTCCCTGTGCACCACCCCCCCACCAGAGTTGGCCCCTCCAACGCCCACCCACTGCTGCTGCCCCTCCTAGGCTCTGTACCTAGCTCCCACAAACCCCTGGGCAGGGAGGGTGTGCCCAGCTGGAGCACCTTTGCCTTCCCCCGCCTCCCCTCCCCCAGTGAGCACAGGAGGGGCCAGTAGTGAACATGGGCTTCTGGACTTACCTGGGCCAGAAAGCCAGTCCTTCCACCGACAAGCTGTGTGACCTTGGACAGGTCACTTAATCTGAGTTTCAGTTTTTGCATCCGTAAAATAGAGATGACCAGCACCTGCTTTAACAGGTGCTGGCTTTTTGCCTAACCACCAACAGCTGGCTGTTGGTCCTGTTGTAATGTAATATTCGCTCATGGCTTGCAGTGGGCTCGCTTCCCCCTCCAGCCCTCAGTTTCCCCATTTATGAGAACAGCATGTTGATAGTGATGACTCAGTCACCGAACACCAGGGAACCCATGGAGCAAGTGGCGCGGGGGGGGGGGGGGAGACTTACTTCCCCTTTTCATGAGATATCAAGAAAGCCACTGGACTTTTGAGAGGTGCATCTTGGGCCCTTGTCCCTAAACTCTAGCTAGATGGGCATGGTCGACCAAAGGGCAGTTTCAGGACTGCCTTGGGAATAAGGGGTAACTCTTACATGGCCCCAGGCTGCTGTGGCGTGCTTAGGGAGAGCCCCCATCGTACAGAGAGTTCTGACCTCTCTCTCGCTTCGGCAAGGAGCCCCTGAGAGCTTCTCAGGGTGGGTATGCCTAGCTATCCCCTCCACCCACACAGGCACCCCTCCAAGCTCCCGGCCAACCAGCCGCCCTCCTCCAAGGAGGGAAGGAGGGGCTTTAACCACAGCAGAGTCCAGCCCACTCCCGTGAGCCTGGTGAGCTCGAGCCTCAGTTTCCCCATGGTCGTCGTGGGCATCTACTCCCAGTAGGGGTTTTAGAGGGTTCCAAGAATCCACGGACAGCCGGTGCCTGACACATGGTAGGTGTTGGACGGATGTTGACCGCCCCCCACCCCCAACCGGCGTGCGTCCCACCCCAGGCCACAGCTCCCTGGTGGAGTCCGTTTCCCACTCCCCCACCCCCGCCCCCCGCGCTCGCCCCGCCCGCCGCGGGTGGGCTCGGCCGCCAGGTAGGCCGGGCCGGGCGGGGGCGCTCGCCTGGCGCTGCAGCTGGGGGCAGTCTGCGCGCGGCGGCCGGCGGGCGCACAATAGCGGCCAGTGCTGGGGGTCTGGCGGGAAGGAAGCCCCCCTTGGCGGGCG